>NC_142602.1:57261315-57471711 GCF_041222555.1 Hakea prostrata
CAAGGATGTCGTCTACAAAGTGGAGAATAATTTAGTTACCCAATGTACTTGCTACTGGGATTAGCTTTTATCTAGTTTATTCTTTAGAGCTACTTTTCCGCTGGATGTAAAGTGGGATTTTTGCTTCACTTTACTTATCTGTTTGATACTCTGATTATGTCTATTATTCCGATTCGTTTATGATTCATTCTTTCATTATTGGATCTATGATTTATCTTCCGCACTCATGTTATGATTGTTCATGATTACGTTATTGTTTATGTGGGAGGTTGATCACTCGATACCTGATCTTCGGGCTGTGGATCACACTCTCGGGTATGCCAGATAGGGTACCGGCTGGGAGGGCGTGACACATTTTGCTTTGTTGATCTGTTTATGGATATGCTCATAGTTTGTTAAGTCATATAGGTACAATACATTTTGCTTTGTAGGTACAATACATTTTGCTTCATAGGGTGTGTAGAGCTTTAGACTTTGAAGCCTGAACCAATCTCTTCTTCCTCTTACTCTGCCTTTTTCTCTCCCTCTTGCTCCATGGCTTGCAATTGCAATGAGGGATTCAATGAAAACTTTTTTGTTCTGAAGCCTAAGGAAGCAAGTTTTATGGATCTGCTCCAATACCATAAGAAGGCCAACAAAATTTGGCAAGAAGTTCCTGGCGTAAGTTTTGTTTTCCAATCCAAAAAAATTAATTCTACCTTGAGTTATAATTGAATCTATCGCCTCACTTTCCACCAGAGCAGTAGAACAAGAATAGAAGTACCCATTTCATACCAAAAAATTAAGTTTTGACACTAGGAGGTGTAGGCACATGTTTTGAAGCAACAACATCATGCAAATAAGTTTCCTCATTTTCTCTAGCAAGAACTTCAATCATCCTTCACTTGTCCCATTTCTTACCATCCATTGATCGATCCATGCCAGATTAGTGACGAGCTATAGGCAACATGTTCCATGATGAAACAGACAGGTGACAAGGATGTCAAGTTGAAGGGTCATCATCTACGGAGTTCAGTCCAACATATATCTGTGGCTTGATGAGAACTAGTCCCACAAAATCTCACTCATCTGACTTCTGAGAATCACATTACTGAGGAAATTCACACTGGCATGGTCCTGCTCTGACCTATGACAAGGTAATGATGATAAGTCAGTAATAATACATACGAGGCATTCCCAAAAAGAAACATAACAATAACAATAGGCACCCAACAAATTGATGATGATCAAAAATGAACTTAAAAAGAAATTTTTTAGGATAAGAAAAAAAAAATCAATTTTTATAGTCAATGTTTTGAAATCTATGGATTCAGATAACCAAATAGTTTTTTAGAATGAATCTACAAATTTCAATTACAGATTCAGGATAACCAAACAGTTTTTCAAGATGAATCCACAGATTCAGGTAACCAAACAATTTTTCAGGATGAATCCATAGATTTCATTCCACAGATTCAGGTTAACCAAACAGTTAATTTTAAGAATTATGACTCCATAGATTTGAAATCTCTAGATTTTTTAAATCTCCAGACTCATTTAACCAAACAGGCCCTAAAGCCATTTTCCCATGCTAGGTATGTTATAGAATATGTGTTTAAAGTTTCGTTTGATTCCGAGTAGTGGAAGACCCTCAAATCCCTATCTTTGGCTTTCTTTTCACACTGGGTCGAGTGCTTGGGTCGACTGGGTCATGCTACCCAGCCAATCGACCCAGAGATGCTGAACTCGAACAGAATCTTCTGTTTTGAGTATCTTGCTATATATACCCCATGACTTCGTGATTTTAGTATCCCTAGCCTCCATAACACTTAGAGAACGAAGGGAAACCATCTCCAAGCCTCCAAGAGTGAAGAAGAAGACCTAATCTTGCAATCTTGCAAATTCTCTCTCTTGTTCTTCAATTAAAGGTTAGTATTCTATCTTTTGTATTATTGATTCATTCTTTCTATGATCACTCTCATCTTTGAACTGAGATTATGATGAAGATGCTGCAACTTTGTAGTCATATCTTTACAATCTCTTTTCGTTCTCTTATGCCATGTGTAACACCTAGCCCAAATCTAGCCCGGAAACCCGATCTGTTTTGCGTGAAGTAGGTTTTGTTTAATGTTGACTTTGAAGTTTGACCGTGATTTCAGTTTTACTATCTTTGAAAATCTTAGGAAGATGTCTTTGTGGGCCATCTCAGTAGAAGATATGGTGTTTGACCCAAAACCCATGGATATTGATGATGGTGTTTCCTTATGGAAACCTTATTTGATTTGGTGTTGAACTATTTATTTGTGCAGAAGAACTTGGTTGATGGACCTAAAGCTTAGTTGGACCTAGTTTGAAGACACCCCTCCATACTAGGTAAGTAGTACGATGTATTGAAAGAAGCCCATCCAAAAATATTGAAGTTAGGCCCATTAAATCCCTATTTTTGAACAAGTTGTCCAAGCAGTGGCATTTTGGTAAATATCTGTTTTTAAGGTTTTCAAAAGCTTTATTTCTTTTAATTTCGTGGTAAACTATTCCCACCATGTTTCTAAACCTCTAGATAGTGTGGGATCGACCTTTGAACTTCCTCTTTGGCAACCAATCAACCAACAGGGTCAGTTTGGTCAGTTTGGTGAAACCCTAGTAACTCTTGAACTCTTTGTGCTATTTAAAAGGGGGAACTCCATGTGTTTCACTCTCAATCTATTTCTAAGCCTTGGGAGAACGTGGGAAGATCCCTAGAACCTCTCCTTCGAAGCCAAGGAAGATCCTCTAGTATCTGTTCAGGTTTCTTCAGCGGTTTCTCTTCTAAAAGGTTGGTATTCAATTCGCTTCTTCGTTAATTCATTCTTTCTTCTCTACTTCTGATTTTCTGATCATGAGAAGGGTATTACACTACTGTAATGACCTCTTCTTTAATTCTTTTAGCCCTAGAGTGAATCCCCCAATTCACTCTATGATCTTGAAGCCATATGGCGATGATCCTTGAATTTGATTCCACCAAAGCTCTTAATGATACTTTCCCTAATTTCCTACCTATCTTTATTATTGTGGGGAAAGTCTCATATTATTACCATGACCTTCCCTTGTGTCCTCATGATTGAGGAGTTGATCCTTGTTTTTCCTTGGAACAATTGGCAACCCTTTTATTTTCTATTAATTCATTGGACTCTCCCCAAAACCTTTCTTGATTGTAAATTCTTTGCCCTAAGGGTGAATTTTTATTCTTCCTAGTCTTTTCGTGGGATACACGGATTCTTGTTAGTAATCCCTAATTGTATGATTTGAATTTATTTCCCTTCACTTTAATTGAGAACCTTATTTTCTCTCATTAGTAGACCCTTTCTAATTCCATTCTTTATTTTGAAATACTATTGAGATTTTCCTTTATCTATCTTGGGTTGTTTTTGTGAGAATTAATTATGGGTAACTCTCATGAGAGGTAACCAACTCTTATGAGAGGTAACCATATCTAAAAACCTTTTGTTCTTTTATTTGTTGGAAACTTCCCAACACTTTTCCAGATTGTGCATTCTTTGTTTCTCTTTCCCTTGGGTGATATTTGTGTTAACCTAAACTTGATCACTATATATTCTTCATGATCCATGTTTAACTTAATTAGGATTTCTAATTATTCTTTCTTCGTTCTTGTTCTTGTTTGAGATCAGGAAAAAGATGATGCATCCTTGCAACCATCTATTCCATGATCTCATTCTATTCTTTGAGATCTATGATCATCATCATGATCTTAACCCTAGTCAAATAAATTCCTTGAAACCCTAATCCTTTTATGATCTTTCTGGAAACCTCTTGTAACCTTCCATGTGAGGGAAACCTCATGGGTAATGTTTCTGTTAACATAAACTAGATTTCCTATGGTTTCTTGTTATTTTCTTGATAACAATCATTCCCTCTCTTTCCGTGATCATAACCTTTTGATGAGCCATATGTTATGGTGAAACCCTAACCTCTTTGTTACAAACCTATTATGATTGATTTTTCGGACTATGATCTCCCCCATGTCTTCATTTGGGTTAGGTTGTACTTGGTCTTCAACCCCATGAGCAAATCACCCTTGTATAGCAATATACATGGGGGCGGTTGCTAGTGGCGGTTGATTAAACCAAGCGACCGCCTTAAGCGACCGCTCGGTTCTGCTTGCGGGAAAATGCCCTATTTTGCCCCCTGTTAGTTATAAATAGCATCCCTCGCCCTATTAACGCATTATTTTGTTCAGGATGGCTATTTTGGGCGATTAGGCGGCAGTGGAATCGTGCAGGATTCAAGTCTGAAGTGCTGTTAATGATATGAAACATTTTCTCTTCTATTCTTGATGATTCTGATTAAGGTAATGAATCTCCATCTGCAATTCTCTTCTTTTTAACCTCTGATTGTTTTGAACCCATCTCCTTTTTGGTAGTGGTTACCCATTTGATTTGTTGTACTCCCTTTCCAATGTTCTTGATGAGATCCTGTCCAGAAACGAATCCCCGCATTTGTTTAATGGATGGATCCCATCAAGGGGAATGATTTGGGTAATAAATCTTTGTTAATTTTAGGGTTTCTTGTTACCCCCTTGTTCTAGACCTTTTAAGCTTGAAATTCGGACTAAGATCATCCCAAAACGGATTGAAATCGGATGATAAAAAGTCTGATTTTCGGAGTTGGAAACTGTCTGAAACAGGGGCGGTCACTTGTGGAGGTCGCTTAACTTAAGCAACCGCCACAAGCAACCGGCTGGTTTCCAGTATTGATTATTGTACTATTCTTGCTCTTGATTCATGTATTTGTATTTATTATTATTGATAGACTAAAACCATGGATCCTGTGACGGATCGCACCCACGGGTTGTCGGGCGGGTAACCCGGGCCTGGCGGGCGGGGTGTGACACCATGACCATCTCATTCATTCTTAACATGATTCTTATGATTTCTTCTTAAACTATGATTATATTCCTATTTTGATTCATTCTAGCATTATGGATGCTTCTCTATGATTATTCATACCTCTGATCTACTGTGTTCTTGTACTAGAATGAGATCTAATCATCTCTAGTTCATCTCTTTCATTCATAGCATGTTTCCAATGAAAACTATGATTTTTACCAAAATAGAAACTATGATTCTAAATTAGTAAGTAATGGTTTTAATGGTGGTTTGATGTCTAAATTATGCTTTTTAGTCTTAGACTACTGTGTTAGACATTCTCTCCAAGTTTCGTCGCATTCCAGTTTGTGTAGCATAGGTTTCGGATCAAGATTCTCTTTTTATTTTCGCATTTGCACTTGGGCAGATTGCCTAGGTTGACTGGAGCACTCAACCCAGCCAATCATCCCGCAAGAACAGAATCTGATTTCTTCGTCCGATTCGATTCGATTCATGCTTATTCTTTTAGGACTACTTCCTAATGATTTGTGTGATGCTATTTTAGGGTTTATTTGCTAACTTTGGATTCATCCTCTTGTCCGTCCGGAATATTCTCGAATCTATTTAAGGTAAGGAAAGTTGTTACCATATTAACATAGATTTGCATAGATTTAGTTTCTAATTTGGGAACTACTTAGATTTGCTACTGTTTATGTTAGTTTCTATTATGATATGAATGCTGCAAGTACATTAGAATCTTATTTCCTTATTTACTTTATGTACTTGATTATGTATGAATACTTACTCATGTATGTTTTCTTATTTATTTAATCCTGTCTTATTATACTCTTTCATATGATGAGATATCTGTCGTGGATGATATGACTGAATTATGATTGTGATTGCCTAGGTATGATTTGGGATTGGGGAATGTCCTTTTGACATTTCTGTCCTTGGACCTCATTGGGAGTAGTATGGGATATTTCCAATGTTGCCCTTTGACACCTTCCCGGATTATTGGTTTTCATACCTAGGACTTGTCTAGCAGTGTTTGGCTAGGTTATACCCTTGTTATATCATACCTGATTCGGAAGGGTATTGAGACCGAATGACCCGTGGTAGCAATGGGGATTCATGGGTGCTCAAGACCGGTGAGTTATATCCGTGAGAGGACATGAATCACATTGTGGGGGTCATTTATGGGTAGAGTTGCATATGGATAGACTTGGGCTCATGAGCGTTCAAGACCGGTAACCAACCCGTGAGAAGACATGAGAGCTTCTCGTTTACTATATGTGGATGACCTATAGGGTTGATGAGTCCGTAGTCCGAGTTGGTTGTAGCCATAGGATACGCTGACTTTAGTGTGAAGGATACCAGAAAGGATCGCCAGGGGCGAGGAATGGATGTATATGGATCTGAGTTGATGTAACTAAGTAGAAGACTTGCATTGGGCTAGGCTTTACCTTGACATGCGCCAATACTTAGACCAAACGGTGATGTGAGAGAGAGGTGACTTAACCCCTAACCATGGATTGTCCAAGATGGATGAAGGGCCCACTACCAACCGGCGTTGTGTGATGAGATCTACCCAAAGAAGTATGGTGCTATGACTTAAAGCATGTTTCCCTATAGAGACCAGCATACATAGAATTAGACTCATACATGCATTGTTGTCTCATATCATATCACTATATGCTTTGTTTGTGATACTATGTTATTTGTGCTATTATGGAATAACTTGCCTTGCTGAGTTTCTTTTGAAACTCACTCATTTTTGTACAATATCTTTTGTTAGACTATTCTACAGGTTTAGATGGCTATGAAGCGCAATATGAGGAAGCACAAGATGAAGAAGCGTACCATACGCAAAGTATTGGCGATTACGAAGATTACTGTGAGGATCTCTTGAGTGGTCTCTCTTGTTACCAGGATTAGCCCTACTGTGGAATGGGAACGTCTGAGCGTAATCGATGAAGTTTATGTTTATGAGGACATCCTTTATAAAGTAGAAAAGACTCTAGTTTAGTTAGATTATATCTTTCTTTCTTGTCCTTAGAATCAATTGTAATCCCATTTGATTTTCGAACTACATTCCGCTGTACTCGTGGAGTGAGATTCCACCTCACTCTACTTTTGATTTATATATCTATTGGTATCTTTTCCGCACTCTGATGATTATCTCGTTACTTTACTTTGATTCATTTGTATAATATTGTTAACATTGATTTAGTCTTGTTTTTTATTATATTGTTGTGAATGTGGGAGGTTGATTTTACTAACTACTGGATCTTGTGGACTGTGGATCACACACTCGGGTATGCCAGATAGGGTACCGGTTGGGTGGATGTGACACTATGAGCAAAGTTCAACCTGTGGTGGATGATGCCACTAATGAGAAGTTGTGTAGATGTCCTTCCTGTCACACCCCACCCACCGGTCTTGGTTACCCGCCCGACAACCCGTGGGAGTGATTAGTCACAAGATCCATGGTTTTAGTCTATCAATAATAATAAATGCAAGTAAAGACAATCGTGAGCAAGAATAAGTTCAATAATTAAATAAAAGGATTACAAGAGTCCAAATACTCCAATAAAATAATCAAAGAAAGAATAAATAATAAAAATGAAAATGAGTTCAGCAGAAGCAATCAAAAAGAGTTATATGATTTTCTTTCCAGTTTCTTTCTCTGAAACTAGATAATGTTTTATCATGAATTTCTAGAAAAGGGGTCCTCCAGTTCTTCTCCATTCGGTGAGGAAACTGCCTGGCAACCTGTCTCCTCTGCCCATCAATGGGTGCTATAAGTGCATTCCATGCACTCGCAGGAGCTCCCGCACAGGCTATCTCCATTTCCCATTGCCGATGCCACATCTTCTTCATACGGGAAGGTTCTTTCATGGGAAACCAATCCATCTTCGGCGTATATCCTCCATCTGTATAAGCTTAATAAAACATAGAAAAATAAAGGAATGAGTTCTGAAGAACTCAGTAAGAACAAACAATGATTTCCATCCATATGTCAAACCAATCAGAAATGCATATATGATATGTATGAATGCACAGTATGAATACCGCTAAGATCTAACTATGCAAGTCTCTAATAGTTGACATGCTTTAAGATATACACCAGCCCTCCTCTGGGTAGGTCTAGTCAGTTTGATCCGGCAAGGACTGGTTACCTTTGTAGGGATCCTGGGTAAAATGGAAAGTCCACACCTGGTTCTCAAACCATGGCTGGGGTTAGTCAACACTCTCTCACCACGACCATTGGCATGAATACTGGCGCATGTCAGGGTTTCTAATCCAATGTAGGTCATAATGGTAACATACTACATGAAGTCCAGATACATCCCCTATGGTACCAACCAACTCGGTTCAGTATCCTTCGCAACCTAGGAATGAGAACCCTCACGGACTAGCTACCGCTATTGGACTCCATTCCATAACCCTATGGTCATCCACATATTATTGGGGTGGAATGCTCTCATGACTCCTCGCGACACCCGGTCCATTCCTTGGACGTCCATGAGCCCAACCCTAACATATGCAACCCTACCATTTATATGACGAACAGTGGACCATCGTCACATTACTGCCGTCACGGGTCATCCGGCTTCAACTCCCCTACCGAAAGGGTAGTAGCATGTGGGGTACCTATCCATGCAACTCTAGACTCTACCTAGGTATGTCATCCAGTAATTATGATAGTGCTGGAGACATCAGCAGGAACGTGTCCCATACCACAACCCTCTAATATCCCAAGCTAGGATATCCCAAAGGAATACCCCTTCCATCAGAACCACAAACCATCAACCATTATCATATCATATTCATAATCAACAAAGTATAAGTAAAGACAATGCAAACAGCAAGCATATAATAAGATCAGCATGCTAAACAAGGTTACAACAATATATGAAATGAAAGAACAGTAATAACAGACACTGGACTAGCATGTTCAAGTCATTTCATAAAGATAGGATTGTATGTCCTTACCTGTAATTATGTAGAATTCCTCTAACTTGCAAACCAGGAACAATTATAAGACTTCTATTTGAAAAAGAGAACACCTATATATAGGGTTACAATAAGGTATAAGTCGAATGAATCAAATCGGATAAAAACCAAAAGTCATTTGGTCACTGGAAACCAGCTGGTTGCTTGGGCCGGTTGGTTAGGCTGAGCGACTGCCGCTAGTGACTGCCCAAAAAACAGAGAGTTTCAATATGAAACTCAGGCTTCTGATCATCTTGATTTCAATCCATATTTTGAATGATCATAGTCCGAATTTCAAATCTATCACTCCCATAACCACGAGTGATACTAAACCTAACCAATGACATCAATTTGGTTATCCAGAATCCTCCCTCTTGATTAGATTAGCCCTTTTCACGAAAGCAGGGTTTCATTTTCGGATCTGATCTCACCAAGATCATCGAAAATGTAGACAATGCAATAGAAGGATCAAGAACAACCAAAGAGGAACACTAATCTACTTTTATCATAGCTTAAAGTGAAATATGAGTGAACAAGGAATCACTTACCTCAACCAGATCAGTTATGAAGGACAATAGAACCTTCTGGAACATTGACAACACTTCAGATCTCCTTCCAGCACTTCTCCACAGCCGTTTAACCTCCAAAAACAGTAATACCAAATATAATATTCGTAAAATAGGTAAGGGTTATTATTTATAGAAGTCTAGGGGCAAAATAGGGCAAAACCCCGCAACCAGGACCAGGCGGTCGCTTGGTCTAATCAACCACCACTAGCAACCACCCCCATGTATATCGCTATACAAGGGTGCTTTGTTCAGGGGGTTGATATCCAAGTACAACCTAACCCTAATGAAGACATGGGGGAGGTCTTACCTTCATTCCGGACATCTCCAGACATCACTTGCCTCACAGAAGTCCAACTACCAAGCAAGGCAGGCTGTTCATCAAGAGAATCCAGATCCATGGGTTTAGGGTATGGATCATGGACTTCCATTTGGACACTCGACAAATTTACCAACTAGACCTTCGGGTTCTCGGATCTGCAATACGGATCCTGGGTTAGAAATACGGGGGTTGTTACACTTCCGATGAGAAAATTTTGGATGCACTGAAGAATATGGGTCCTTTGAAATCTCCGGGTCTAGATGGCTTCCCCCCCCCCCCCTTCTTTTATCGAAGATATTGGGAAATCACTAAGGAGGAAGTTCGTAAATTGGTAAAGGAATTTTTCGATTCCTGTTATTTGGCTAAAGATCTTAATCGAACATTCATTTTCTTAATTCCCAAAGTGCCAAATCCAGAATTACCCGAGCAATTTCGCCCCATAGAGTCTTTGCATACCTCAATATTTTATTTCCTATTTGTGATTTGACCAAAGAAAGAAAAAGAGGGGAAATAATTATATTTAGAGAAGGAGAAGCAAAAGTCCCGTTTTTGAATGTCTCTGTCCAGTTTCGATCAGGCCCTTCATCGAACGGTCATCCGGTATTCGATCTTGCTGATTTTTGGAGGAGAGCTTCACGACTTCTTAAAATTCAAATCCAACGGTGGAATTCTACATCTGATCTCTCTAAGTCAGTCCGATTAATACGTCAAAACCTTAATTGGCTGAGTCAGATAGGAACCCTGAGTTTGATTCAATTTCTGTCAAGATTCATATCCCATGTAAACTCTATAAAAGGAGAGCATACTCCATCAAAGGAGAACGTGTTTTAGAGCTCAGTAGAAGCATTCTTTCTTCTCTCTTCAGTTTATTTAGGCTTTCTCTAGTTTTCTTTGCTTGAATTTGTGAGATTTAAATTTTTAGATTGAATGTTTAGGTTTGATTTTTCTATGTAATGCAATTCAAGTTCAAGTTTAAAGTTTTAAGATTCATTTTTCTCTAGGTCTAGCAATTGCAGATCTAGATCATTCTACATCTAGATCTGGTTGTTAGGGTTGGTTGAGATTCGAATCGTCTGTTCAATTCGCAAGTAAGTAATCTTCTTCAATAATCTTCTCTCCTCCCTCCGTTCCCACTTCTATCTACACCTCCATATTCTTAATTTAGGATTTACTTTCATCATTCATTTATTGTTCTCCCTTCCCTTGGGTCCTTGATCAGAGGTGTCTGTCACATCCTCCCAGCCGGTACCCTATCTGGCATACCCGAGAGTGTGATCCACAGCCCGAAGATCAGGTATCGAGTAATCAACCTCCCACATAAACAATAACATAATCATGAACAATAATAATAAAAGTGCGGAAGATAAACCATAGATCCAAATAAGGAAAGAATGAATCATATATAAATCAGAGTACTAGATATAATCAGAGTGTCTAAAACAGATAAGTAAAGTGAGGCAAAATCCCACTCTACAACCAGTGGAAAAGTAGTTCTAAAAGAGAATAAGCAAGACAAAATCTAATCCCAGTAGCAGGTACAATGGGTAACTAAATTGTTCTCAACTTTATAGACAACATCCCTATAAGTATAAATCTCATAAACAGCACAAGGGCGCTTCCACTCAATGATCGGACTAAGCATCGTACGGAGCATAACCACTCGCGGGATCTTCCAGGTGTAATTGTTGTAACCGCAATCACCTTCCCGGAGATATGCCTCTTCTCCTTGCGCTTCTTCATAGGGGCCGTCATAATATTCAAGCACTGCAGAATAGTCTAACAAACATTGTACAATAAAGGAATGAGTTTCAAAGAAACTCAGTAAGGCAGTTAAATCCATAATAACATAAATGGCAGGATTTCAGAACAAACATAAATGCAATATAGTATGAGACAAGCAATGAATGAATGAATCTAACTCTATGTATGCTGGTCTCTATTGGCAGACATGCTTTAAGTCATAGCACCGTACTTCTTTAGGAAGGTCTCAATCACTCATCATCATTTGGTAATGGGTCCGGCATCCCTCGGGACATTCCATGGCAGGGGGTATAGGTCACCACTCTCTCACATCACCATTGGTCTAAGTACCGGCGCATGTCAGGGTTAAGCCTAGCCAAATGCAGGTCTTCTACTTAGTTACATCAAGTCGGATCCAGATACGTCCATTCCTCGTCCCCGACGATCCTTTCTGGTATCCTTCACACTAGAGTCCTCATAGTCCCTGACTACGGACTCATCAACCCTATTGATCATCCACATATGGTAAACGGGAAGCTCTCACGTCCTCTCACTGGTTGGTTATCGGTCTTGAACGCCCGTGAGCCCAAGTCTATCCATATGCAACCCTACCAATAAATGGCCCCCACAATGTGATTCCTGTCCTCTCACGGGTTGGTTACCGGTCTTGAGCGCCCATGAATCCCCATTGCTACCACGGGTCGTTCGGTCTCAATACCCCTCCGATTAGGGTCTGACATAACAGGACATCCTAGCCAAACACTACTAGACAATCCTAAATATGTCATCCAACAGTTTAGGAAGGTGTCCATAGGGCATCTCCGGAAACATCCCATAATATACCCGTAGTAGTCCAAGGACAGAAGTGTCAAAAGGACACCTCTCCTTTCCAAACCATACTTAAGCATACACATGCATCAATTCATATCATCACATATATGGTAACTTCATATATGGAAAGAAATCAATAATTACAATCACTTTGTATATAATTGGTAAGTAAATCATACATGAGTCAATTCAATATGAATAAGTAACCTTCGCTAATTAAAGTTATGCAACAGTAGTATATCATTGTAAGAATCTAATTAAGGAAACATATCAATGATATTCAAATATAGAAACTAGATTCATGCTATCTATGCAGTTAAGGAAATAACCATCCTTACCTTTTATAACTCGCAAAGGAATCCTAAGAAATCAAGTAATATCTTGGCAAACTTGAGAAGAAGGTCCTAAACAAGTGTATACAACATATTAGGAAAGATCCCTAACAGAAAAGATACCAAAACATCCAACACATACCAATTCTGGAGTTGCTGTACTCATTGGTCGAGTGGATTGGTCGACTGGTCCAGTCGACCAATCAGTCGACCAATGCAGACAGTAGCTAAAAAAAATCAGAGTTTTGAGATATAAAATCCGAATTTGGTGGTTCAAAAGGGTACTAATCAAGGGGTAAACTACATCAGTAGTATCCTAACATATAGGGGACCTCAAAACACTAATCGAATCAAGCCATCAAGATCCAAATTAGGAAACAAAAAGTTACCATAATTAGATCAACCATGGATCTTGAAAAATTCAAGATAGAAATCAAAGACAAGAACAATAGGAGAATGGATCATTGCTTCAGGTAAAGGTATCATGAAAAACATACTTAGATCTTCAAGGAAATAGGCTTAAAAGCATAAATCTAAATAAGGAAACAAAACCTACCATATATGTAACTATCATGATTCATGAAGAAAACATGGTATGGTAGAAGAGAAACAACTAGAGATTGATAGATCATGGATCATGAAAAGAAAACACAGCAATTGACTACTAACATGATCAATATAGAAGATCCAAGGAGATCAGAATTCAAATCAGAAGTTAAACAAAGACTAGATCATGGCTTGATCATGATTCCTTCAAAAGCTTGCAATGATCATGGTTAAGATCATTGTTTTAGCCATTAATCCTTAGGATGATCATGAGAGACAAGTCCAGAGATGTTTGCAACAGAGAATGCATCATCTCCTCTACTGTCTCAACTCAAAAAGGAAAGAAAAATAGAGATGGAGGAGAAGAAGAGAGTGTAGACATACCTTTGATGCAAAAGGAAGAGTTTTGACGAAGATCCGTCAAGAAAATCACCAAGGATGCAAGGGAGATGACTTGCAGAGGTCTTTGGTTCGTTCCAAAGAGTTTGGAGGCAGCAAATACAAGGTAGACTCGAGATTGGACTTAAATAGAGCAAGCAAGACCTAATTGCCAAAGACAGCACCCATTGGTCGAGTGGATTGGTCGACTGGTCCAATTGACCAATCAGTCGACCAATGCAGACAGCAATTCCAAAACAGAGAATTGAAGACCCAAATCAAATCCAATCCTAAAGGGGTTTTGCACACATATCAAGTGACTTACTTAATAGGTAGAAATGCCTTCAAACCATGATAGAGAGCACTCCAAGTCCATCAACTAATCCGATCTTCATCAAGATTCAGTTTCCATAAATAGAACTTAATCATCAACTCTCATGGATTCAAAACCAGACACCAAGTCCTCCACTGGGATGGCCCAAAGCTGACTTCTTACTTTACTTCGGGTCACTGGACCTACAAATAACAAGGTTTCCGGTTCAAGGTTAGGGCTGGGTTTTACAGTGTCTACCAGTCGTGCCTCTCTTTAGTTAGGTTTCCCTTTCCTTTTATTACTTTGTTATTTACTTTCTGCAATTTACTTTCAGCATTTATTTATTGTTCCACCTTCTCTTAGGTCCTTGATCAGAGATGTCTACAGTCGTGCCTCTCTTTGGTTAAGGTTTCCATATCCTTTTATTGCTTTAATTATTTCTTTTTTGCAATTTCTTTTTCTCTAATATCCGTTCCCCCGATCGGTAGACTGTAAGCTACGACAAAGGGTCCACGGTCAAAGTCATTATAATTATACTTCCCTTCCCTAGATCGAGAGTGAACACTCGGATCACTTCCCTTTTATATTTATTTATTTATTATTCGCATTTTTTTTGTCTTTATTAATTATGCATTGATTATGTTTGCTTTAATTTTCATTTCAATTCGATCACATTAGATGTAAGAATTATGACTGTTCTTTTAGTTTAATTAAGTAATTAACAAATTTTAATCATTGCACTCTCGCATTATCATTAAGAAGTTAATTCTAAAGTGACATATCTCCTTGAGATCGACCCATTAGCTACACGATACCGTGCGCTTGCAGTTACTTTTAATTTCACAAACACGGCCTCCAATGGGTAGTGTGTTGAAGATGAATTGCGATGCCGGAGATGATGGCTTTGGGATAATCATTAGAGACACTAAAGGGAATCCATTTTAGCAGTGGCAGAGAATTCCTCTCACTCAAATCTGCTAACGGGGGAGGCGTTAGCACTTGGAACAGGGCTACAAATCTTATTGAATTTGGATTTTAAGTTTGTTATTATTGAGTCTGATAACTTTCGACTTGTAGATTGGTCCAAAATGAGGGTAGGATCCCCTCTTGGAAGAGTTTCATTTAATAGGGGACATCAAGGTGATATTGGCTAGTTCCTAGGGGTCTAGTTCCTAGGGGTTCTTGCTTTCTTGTTTCTCTAGATAAGCAAACACGGTTGCTGACTCTCTAGCTAGGCTGGGTAGGTCTGTTGTAGAGAGGATTCTTGTACCCGTTTCCACTCCTTGACTTCTGGACCCTTGTGTCCAAGATGCTAGGAGTCAAGTTTGCTCTTCTCAATAAATTTTTCTTCTACAAAAAAAAAAAAAAAAAAAAAAAAAAAAAAAAAAAAAAAAAAAAAAAAAAAAAAAAAAAAAAAAAAAGAAGAAAGAAAAAGGAAAGAAAGAAAGAAAGAAGAGTGAATTATGAGGATATTTTAGTTATAAAAATTATAATATGATGTCTTTAACTCTTTTTTTTTTTTTTCTTTCTTTCTTAAATATCACAAGGGAGGAGATATAAAATGTCATTTTTAGTCTTGGGACTAAAAATGGCTTGAACTAAACCTTAGAGTGTCTAAGAAAACTACTATATGATGTTTATCTAAATTTTTCCTTTTAAACTTTTCCACTTCCCAATATATAAGATATAAATATTAATGTATGCTATTTACCTAGAAATTTAACGTAAAGCTTATAAGAAAGAGAAAAAAGAACATTAATATAACAGGTCACCTATAGACAACAACAGTTTTTCTATATATTAGGGATGAGAATATTATATAATTGGCGAGGCTACACCTCTGACCTCAAGGGAATACGAACTTTGATCTCCTACTAGGAATTATTGATTTTTTACCAACTGAACTACCCTGCAGGTTGCATGCACAATTTGTTGAAGTAGAATAGCTCAATCGATAAAGTCAAAGTGGTTGAATTGGTTGTTATGTACTAGTTCAAAACCTAACAGCTAAAGTGGAATCGAATCAATTTAGAGATGGGGTGTCAATGCTATGGTTCAATTTGGGTTGGTTTTAGTTTGGGCTTTTTTTTTTTGGGCTAAAAGCACCAAACCCAAATCACATACCATTTAGTAAAATTTTAGTTTTTTTCAAATTCGGTTGGAATCAGTTTGGATTGGTTATGAGACTATTACCTACCTGATATCAAACTGTTTCAGTCCATTGCGTCTTTCCTCTTGGGCTTGAGGTCCAAATAAACCAACCTCTTTGTAGAAAGTTGCCTTGGTAACCACAGTTTCAAGAAGGGCATGTCGACACAAGTATCTTGGCTTCCATGTGTTCGATGAAAGTGAAACAAGTTTGAGGTATATGAAAACTCCAATCTGATAGACAATGGTGGGAAAAAAAATTTCTACAATTTTACAGAGGTTTCTGGGTTCTGAACAAAAACAATTTGAAACCCAAGTATCGAACTATTTTGTAATGCTGACTAGTTTATAAATGAAATTGATTCTCCCTTAGACTTCGTCTTATTTTGATTTTTTTCTTGTTACATTATGGGAGGGAAAAGGGATGGAAATCAACAGTATATAAACAATCTAGAGATTCACCTCCTCTTCGCCAACTGAAATGTTCTCTTAAGAAATCGATTAGCCGTGCTATCATTCCTATGACACAGTACCCTCAACATAGTATTTGGGTCTGCTCTGTTCCACCTCCCTGTAGTTGGAGGCATTGGCAACTTCTGCCCTGTAGCCACTCCCCCTAACCCACTCGCTTCACAGACCACAATGCTGAAGTCTTCCACCAATTTTTCTGTTAGTTGACCCATCAATGCCACCACTCCTTCCACCGTATCTGACTCCTCCTCCACCACAGCCTCAGCCACTAGTCCCTCACCATAGGTACAGAATATGCGTTTCAGGCTCTCAAAATCCTCCACAATCATTTCATGATCCAACTTACAGAATATCCGGGCACTTCCCCCAGCAAGTAGTACCATGGCGAAGGCCTCAAAAGAGGCTTTCATCACTTCTTTTACTGCCAACGGTTGTGCTCGATCAGTGACAATCGCTGTCAAAAGTGTCAAATTTTGTTTGAGTATTTGCAATGCAGGATGTAAGCGTGAATTCATAACATCGCCCACATAGAGACTGTCATAGAAAACAGAACTAGAATCGAGGAAAATTAGACGGTAGGCAGCCACTTCAGACACATGTTGAGTGGCTGCATGAATGGAGGACCGGGCAAGATCCAAGTGCGAAGGAGAGCTGGAGAAACGCTTGTTCTTGGGTGATGGGTTTGCACGAGGAGGGAGAGAGAGGGTCTTGTCCAACGCATTGACGTGAGAGAGAAGATAGTGAAGGGTGTTGAGCCTGATATAGAGGCGTTGTGTCCCACGGCTTGTGGAGGGACGAGGAAGGTCACCATCTGTGGATCCGATTGTGCTTCCAATGTGCAAATGCTCATCATCTATTCCAACTTTACAAGGAGTGGCTTTCTTCCACAAATCGTGGAATTTTGAGCCTCGGCTGCATCTGGTTAGAGGGGGAAGTGTAGGGATGTAGCTTTGCCTTGATCCTGAACAAGATACAATAAAACAGTTGTAAGCAATTGTTCTCATATTGTACCTTTCTCCATCAAGCACCAGATAAAGGTGCATTGACTTACCACATGATGCAACAAAGTTAGCGTACTCCTGGAAGAGTAGTTCTAAGCCATGGGTGAGATCATGCACTAGCTCATCAGAATTTTCAGTTGGAATTTCAAAGAAATCCTCCACAATTTCCTTGGCCAACCTCATTAACTCCAAAGCTGACTGTGCATATGGCTCTGACTTTGACTTGGGATTCCATGTCTAAAAGGAAGAATCATTAATTTTTCATCACAATACCCAAATGAAGATCAGCCAAGATAGAATTTATGAAGTTTCATATACAATTATACTGACCTCAGTTTCTTTAGCTCTATCAACACATTCCTTCCCAGCTTTCAACCTTTCATCAATCCATGATTTTAGAAGGCTTAGGATGACGGAGTCAACTTCATAGGGATGCATTTCCCTTACAATGGCTTTGCCTCCATCTTCGCAGTCCACAGAGTCTTCAACAACCATCTGAACCAAAACCTTCTCCAGCTTTCTTGCTCTTTGCAACACCAGAATGGTATCATTAGTAAGCATGGTTACCTCAGACAAGTATTGTTTCAACACGGATCCGTAACAATTGTGGAGGCTCACTGCAGCAACTCCAGCTGCAATTGGGTGCCATTTCTTCATAACGGGACTAAAAGTCTCTTTCTCCTTCATCGCTAAGTCTTCAGTTTCTTGAGCCAATTGAATGAGAGCTTCACTTGCCTCTTCTACAAATTCAGCATCAATTACGTCGGCTTTTCCATTTTCTAAAATCTTTTCATCACAAGACAAGAAATCAGGCAAAGATACTAAAACAGAGTAATCACTTTGAAAATCTACACATTACTATAAGAGATAATAGCAAACAAAGCTAGTACTGAATAAAATCAATGGTGCTTACTTTAGCAAATGCATTACTCATGGACGATCTTATGAAATAATCGACCCGATTCCCTGGTGACTCCAAGGTTAGATTGGTTTTCTCTAGCCCTAAAGATGAAGAGTCTTCTTCAAAAATCCTTGCAGCAGACAGTGATAATGGCAGAACAGTCTCCATCAACCCAATTCCAGCCTTCTGAAAAGTCTCATGATAATCTGTTAATTTCTTGTGTGCC
This sequence comes from Hakea prostrata, assembly GCF_041222555.1. Lineage (NCBI taxonomy): Eukaryota > Viridiplantae > Streptophyta > Magnoliopsida > Proteales > Proteaceae > Hakea > Hakea prostrata. Next base: position 57,279,934 of record NC_142602.1, read on the forward strand.
CACTTTAGCATTGATGTCAATACTGAAGACAAAATCTTATTGTATATAACATCCCTATCAGCCCTCTTGGCATCGTTGGCCACGTCGGCTAGCATTGCAAGAGAACCACATAACAAGTCTTGCTCAGCTTCTGCAGTGACAACATATTGTTGAAATAGGACCCAAGTGAAGCACACATTATGGATGAGCTTATTGATTCCAAGAGTAGACCATGTCTTCTTTATAAGCTCTAACAACTCATCAATCTCGTCAAGGACAAGGGTCTCGTCCTTGAGGTCAAAGATGGAGTGGAGGAGGCTGAGGTAGAGATGGATGTTGAGAGGGTAGCCATCAGCCCAGTGGCAAACATCATTTGGCGAACCAATATTGCCATTTCTCCAGGCTAATGAGACCACACAAACAGATATGGTTTTCATCGTATCGGAATTTTTTCCGGTGTCAATAGTCTTGATCTCGCTTGCTCTGATGATATCTCGGAGACGCATTGCATAGGAGTTGGATTTTTCTAGTGCCACGGCAGGATGTAAGAGGAGACCTGCTTCTAGAACTTTGAATTGCCTCTTCTGCCAAACACTATATTCATGGGAGTCATGAAATTCTGATGGTTTTAGATGACGCAGGAGCTCCAGAGGGAGAATTATTGTCTCTGCTTTTCGACTTATCTGTTGAATCCAAGCAAAACTGTTAGAACTCACGAAGAACAAGAAAAAGAAAGATAAGCAAGGTTATATGTGGTTCAGCCTCCAGTGTAAACAACCTATATCCATGGTATGAAAGCCCTCATCTCATTATGAGAGGTACTATAAGATACAAAGTAGGGTCCTTTACAAAGTCAACTTTCATGTTACATATATAATTGGATTCTTTTATCCTAGATATACTAGGCGTTTTTGACACATTGTCTTTATACACAGAGAGATGGCTCCCTTAACCAGATAAATTCTAGGACTTTGAATTGCCTTTCCTGCCAAATACTATATTCATGGGAACCATGAAATTCTGATGGTTTTTAGATGACGCAGGAGCTCAAGAGGGAAAATTATTATCTCTTCTTTTCGACACGTTGTCTTTATACACACACAGACGATGGCTCCCTTAACCAGATTGATTCTAGGGCTTTGAATTGCCTCTTCTCCAACCACTATATCAATGTGAATATGAAATTCTGATGGTTTTAGATGATGCAAGAGTTAAGAAGGAAAATTATCGTCTCTTTCTTTTTCAACTTATCTGTTGAATTCAAGCAAAATCACACACCCCTACAGACGATTTACTCCCTTAACCAAATTGGTTGATTGATCAAAGAAATAAAAAACTAGCGAAGAAAATGCATGCAATGTTGTGGGGGAGGCCAGAATGGTACCTGGCCAACAAGAGTTCTCATGAGAGTCTTCCTAAGCCGATTGTCACTCTCTTCGGAGACTCTCATTTGTTGTCTCATGATCTCTGCGGATGTCATGGGTCGCCTGAGCTTGGTTGGTGATGTTAACGTCATTGATATGTTGGCCGAGTTCATTCCTCTCGGCGATGATGGATTCGCCGACGACCCAATTGCTGAGACCGTCCTTCTGAATGATAACCGCTTTATTGTCTTCAAACCAAGAGCCCTCTTTAACCTACTCATCCCCACCAAGCCGCCGCAACCGGTTGTTCTTGCGATTCCTCCGCCACCACCTCCTCCTCCTCCTCCTCTGTGCTATCATGCGATGACGTCGAATAGTACGTCAACGCATTCCTGCCCCCAAAACCAGGGGAAGACCTACATGTTGTGAAGAAAATCTCGTAAGCTGTCTCCCTAAGATCATCTTGATCTATCACATCCACCTTACCAAAGGGCCAATCTAGCTCGGCTTCGGAATTGGAGTTTGACCGAGGAGTGATCGAGAGACGACCCATGGTGGTGGTGAGGTTGGGAAATTGGTGGCGGTGGTGGTGGAGGTCGATTTGCGTCAGAGAATCCGGCGAAGCTTAATCTTAAGATATCTGACGCGAGAGATCCACATTTCAGGAAGAGAGGCGGAGTTAGGTGAGAAGAGCATGGAGAGAGAAACAAAATGGGTGTCATTGGTTTCGCCAGCGATGTTTGTTGCTGCAATGGACACGAAGAGCGACAAAGGTGGAGGAATTTGATCTTGGATTACTAACTCTGGCAAAACCAAACTAAATTGGGGAATTTGGTTTTCTTTTCGCAGTAAACGGATAAGCTATTTCTCCTCTATATGGTTGCGAAAATACTGAATCTACTTTAGTATAACTCATAATAATATCCCGGTGACAAACATAATTGGTTAAAATGAGGGTTACAGATTTGGATTTCAACTAATAAAAAAATTCCGATATGATTCTTGATCTTGTTAACCACATTTAGAATATCTTGTGTAGTCAGGTAGGCTAACTAGAATTTATCTTTCTATCTTTCTATCTTTCCTTTAGTGTGTAACCGATTTATATATATGTGAAGCTTCTCTTTTTTTTCTTTTTTTTTTTTTTCCCTCCTTTGCTTTTCTTTTGCCCCTCTTTCTTTAAAGTAAAGCTGCTTCTTAGAGTTGCTTTTGCAATTGCAATCTGTCTCTGGCTCCTCGATTTGAACGTCAATAAGACTTGGTCGAGTGACTTCTCTCATACTATCGAATTCCTCTTCCCTTCGCTTCCCCAGCCGTTGCCTCGTTGGCCCTATAGTATACACACTGCATCTCTTTCATCAGGATCATCACTGCTCTAATGAAAAGGTTGGTGGCTGTGGGTCTTGACTTCTATCCTCTTAAGGGTTTACAATAGAAAAGAAGAAGAAAGAATGGATTTTTTTTTGTTACGAATTCCTCACTATGCGGAGCTTCTACATTCTTTAATATTTTGAAATGGGTCAATGTCAGCTAAAATCAATTAAGGTTACAGAAAACCCTAATATCAGCTTTGCTGTCTTAATAACCAACGATTGGATCTCAAAACCCTAAATCATAAAGGTTGCTTTGTAAGTCTATAACGTCTTATATGCTAAACAAAATGCAAATCTAATCGGGTGTTATGAGGGTGGTTGCCCGTCTCTGATTTGGGATTCTTTTTCCAAATCAAGGTCGAAATTCTGATACTCAACAATCTTCTCGTCACATCCCCCCAGCCGGTACCCTAATTGGCATACCCGGGAGTTTGATCCACAGACCCGAAGATCAAGTATCGAGGAAATCATCCTCCCACATATACAATAACATAATCATAAACAGGAAATAAATCAAGTTTTAATATTATAAACAAGGTTCAATACAAGAAATGAACAATCAGTATAATCAGAGTGCGGAAAGATACCAGATATCCAATGATATCAAAAAGGAGTAAAGTGAGGCAGAAACTCACTTTACCAAAAATAGCGGAACGTAGTATGAAAATCAAAAGGGATTACAACTGAAACAAATGTACTAAGAAATAAACAAAGATCAAGCGTCTTCAAGTTTATAGATAACGTCTTCATAAGTATAAACTTCATCAATCCAATGAATCCGTTCTAACTTTATGCCGTTCTCAAAAGTAGTACGCAGCTTGATCCCCCGAGGGATCATCAGAGTAAGCTTGATCGTTGCCAGCACCTTGTGTGTAATAAGCTTCATCAGCTTGTGCTTCGCTGTACTGCTCGTCATAATACTCTGTACCTGCAGGATAATCTAACAAGAAAATGTAAAAAAAGGAATGAGTTTCGAAGAAACTCAGTAAGGCAAGTTAATCCATAACATCATAGATAACATGTGGCAAAACATAACATGATGCAATGCAGTATGGAACAAGTAATGAATGTATGCATCTAACTCTATGTATGCTGGTCTCTATGGTAGACATGCTTTAAGTCATAGCACCGTACTTCTTTGGGAAGGTCCGCTCACATCCTCAACCATTTAAGATATCTTGGATTCTCTCACGGATCATTTCACCGGTCTTGAGCAGCTGGTTGGTAATGGGTCCTTCATCCCTCAAGACAAACCATGGCAGGGGGTTAAGTCAACACACTCTCTCACAACCATTTGGCATAAGTACTGGCGCATGTCAGGGAAAAGCCTAGCCCAATGCAAGTCATCTACTCAGTTACATCAACTCAGGTCCAGATACTTCCATTCCTCGTCCCTGACGATCCTTTCCGGTATCCTTTCCACTAGAGTCCTAATAGTCCACGACTACGGACTCATCAACCCTATTGGTTATCCACATATGGTAAACGGGAAGCTCTCATGTCCCCTCACGGATCATTTCACCGGTCTTGAGCGCCCATGAGCCCAAGTCTAGCCATATGCAACCCTCCAATAAATGGCCTCTTTCGAGTATCCACAATGTGATCCATGTCCTCTCACGGATCTTTTCACCGGTCTTGAGCGCCCACGAATCCCCATTGCTACCACGGGTCGTTCGGTCTCAATACCCTTCCGATTCGGGTCCGATATAACAGGGGTATATCCTAGCCAAACACTGCTAGACAGCCCTAGGTATGACATCCATTGATTCGGGAAAGCGTCGATGGGCATCTTCGGAGAACATCCCATACTATTCCCTCCGATGTCCAAAGACAGAAGTGTCAAAAGGACAACTTCCCAATCCCAAACCAAACTTAAGCAAACACATTCTCAGATCAGTCATAACATATACAACCAACAGTTCATCATATACTAGAGAATGTAAAAGCAAAATTAGATTAGGCAATAATAGGTAATTCATATAACATGAAAAATGAAAAAGATAATATAAACAAGTGCTACTAATCTCACAGTAAGAGATCAGAATTAAATTATAATAACAGTAAGTAATCTCATAGTTTCATAAGGTAGAAACCAGAGAACAAGTAATCTATGTAGTTAAGGAATTAACTGTCCTTACCTGATTATCGAAGAAGATGATCCAAAGATCAAAGAGAGCAACTCCAAACTTAGCAAATAGACTCCTAACAATCATAGATACAACATTAGGAAAGATGCCTAAAAGATCAGAGAGCAAACGAATCAATTCGGGCGAAAAAGGAAGCTACTGACTCCTTTGGTCGAGTGCTTGGTAGATTGGCCCAGTCGACCAAGCAAGTCAGTACAGAATTGTACAGACTGCTTTGGCCATAACTTCTTCGTTTGAAGTCGGAATGATCCGAAATTCGAAGGGGAACTTCCTAAGGTATATTAGGATCATATAGTAAGATAAAAACATCATGTCATGGGGAAAATTTGGGTTCTTGATTTAACCCAAGAATTTAGGGTTTCAACCTTATGGTTCCCATAAAAAGGTTGAGATCACAGAATGAAAGAAAATTAAATAATTGGCCAAAGGCAATAAGAAAATCATAGGAAAACTAATTTAGGTTACTAGAAATATTACCCATGAGGTTTCCCTCGCATGGGAGGTTAAAAAGAGTTTCCATAACTCAAGCAAGGGTTAGGGTTTCAAGAAAATCTTCGGCTAGGGTTGAGATCATGATGATGATCATAGATCTCAAAGAAACGAAGGAGATCACGAAGGGATGGTTGCAAGGATGCATCATCTACTTCCTGATCTTATTCAAGAACAAGATCAAGAAAAGAAAATTAATAATTCAGAAGAGATACTAACCTTGAATTGTAAGAACAGAGAAGAGAGGTTTCAAATCTGCAGAGGAATTTTCGAAATCGCCAGAGAGAGTTTCGAAGAGGTGTTCTCACGTTCACAAAGTGTTTAGGAGGCAGCCGTAACAAGGAAATACGAAGTAGGGTTTAAATAAGAGTGAAAAACCCTAAAATTACAATTTCTTGGATTTCACCTTCCTTTGGTCGAGTGCTTGGTCGAGTGGCCCACTCGACCGGTCAGTCGACCAAGGCAGACAGTAAGGAATAATCAGGGATTTGGAGGATCAAATGGGCTTTAAACCTTATGGGCTTTTGCATACGCATCAAGTAACAAGTCAAGTGTGAAGAAATACCTTCAAACCAAGTCAGATAATACTCCAAGTCCTTCAACTAATCTCATCTTCAGACAACTGCAGCTTCCTTTCCAAATCTACACAGACATCCATGTATGGAACTCCATCAACAACATCCATGGGTTCAGAGTCAAACACCATGTCTTCTACTGAGATGGCCCATAGTTGGCTTCTTTCTTTACTCCGGGTCTTCGGACCTAAAAACAACAGGGTTACCGGGTCAAGGTCAGGATTAGGTTAGGGCTGGGTTTCACATTCTCCTCCCCTTAAAAGAAATTTCGTCCTCGAAATTGAGAGCGTACCTGAACTTCCAAAAAGTTGAGGAAATTTCTCCTTCATATCTTCTTCCTTCTCCCAAGAAGCTTCTTCAGGGGTATGGTTCTTCCAACGAATCTTTACCAAAGGGATGGTGCGATTCCGCAATTGCTTATCCTTCTTATCCAAAATTTCAGCTGGCTCTTCTTCATAGGTCAGATCAACACTAAGTCCTTCGGGGGCTTGCTGTAGAATATGTTTCGGATTCTCAATGTATTTCCGAAGCATCGAAACATGAAACACATTGTGCACAGCAGCAATAGACGGAGGTAATGCCAATCGATAAGAAACAGATCCAACTTTTTCCAAAATCTCAAAAGGTCCAATGTAACGAGGGCTAAGCTTTCCTTTAACATTGAATCTCATCACACCCTTCATAGGTGAAACTTTCAAGAAAACATTCTCCCCAACCTGAAATTCCAAATCGGTCCTTCTCTTATCAGCATAAGATTTCTTTCTTGAGTGAGCAGACTTAATCCTTTCTCTTATCATATCGACCATTGCGCTAGTAGCTTCAATCATCTCCGGACCTAAGACTTTTCTCTCTCCAGTCTCAGTCCAGTACAAGGGTGTGAAACCCAGCCCTAACCTTGACCCGGAAACTTTGTTATTTGTAGGTCCAGGTGACCGAAGTAAAGTAAAAAGTCAGCTTTGGGCCATCCCAGTGGAGGACTTGGTGTCTGACTTTGAATCCATGAGTGTTGATGATGAGGTTCTATTTATGGAAACTGAATCTTGATGAAGATCGGATTAGTTGATGGACTTGGAGTGCTCTCTATCATGGTTTGAAGGCATTTCTACCTATTAGGTAAGTCACTTGTTATGTGTGCAAAACCCCTTTAGGGTTGGATTTGATCTGGGCCTTCAATTCCCTGTTTAGAAGTTGCTGAACTGATTGGTCGACTCATTGGTCGACTGGACCAGTCGACCAATCCACTTGACCAATGGGTTCTGTCTTTGGTAATTAGGTCTTGCTTGCTCTATTTAAGTCCAATCTCGAGTCTACTTCGTATTTTCTGCCTCCAAACTCTTTGGAACGAACCAAAGACTTCTGCAAGTCATCTCCCTTGCGTCCTTGGTGTTTATCTTGACGGATCTTCGTCAAAACTCTTGTTCTTACACAAAAAGGTATGTTTACACTCTCTTTTTCTTCTTTATCCTTGTTTTCTTTCCTTTTTGAGTTGAGACAGTAGAGGAGATGCTGCATTCTCTATTGCAAACATCTCTGAACTTGTCTCTCATGATCTTCCTAAGGATTAATGGCTAATGCGATGATCTTAACCATGATCATTGCAAGCTTTTGAAGGAATCATGATCAAATCATGATCTTGTCTTTGTTCATCTTTTGATTTAAATTCTGATCTTCTTAGATCTACTATATTGATCATGTTAGTAGTCAATCGCTGTGTTTTCTTTACATGATCCATGATCTATCAATCTCTAGTTATTTCTCTTCTACCATACCATGCTTTCTTCAAGAATCATGACAGTTACATCTATGGTAGGTTTTGTTTCCTTATTTAGATTTATGCTCTTAGGTCTATTTTCTTGAAGATCTAAGTATGCCTTCCATGATATCTTTATCAGAATCAATGATTCATTCTCCTATTGTTCTTGTCTATGATTTCTATCTTGAATTCTTCAAGAACCATGATTGATCTAATTATGGTAACTTTTTGTTTCCTAATTTGTAACTTGAAAACTTGATTCGATTAGTGTTTTGAGGTCCTCTATATGTTAGGATACTACCAATGTAGTTTACCCCTTGTTTAGTACCCTTTTGAACCACCAAATTTGGTTCTTTATTCTTAAAACTCTGATTTTGTAGGCCACTGTCTCCATTGGTTGACTGATTGGTCGATTGGGACAGTAGACCAATCCAATCGACCAATGAGTACAGCAACTCCAGATTTGGTCTGTTTTGGATGTTTTGATATCTTTTCTGTTAGGGATCTTTCCTAATATGTTGTATACACTTGTTTAGGACCTTCTTCTCAAGTTTGTCAAGATCTTACTTGATATCTTAGGATTTCATTGCAAGTTATAAAAAGGTAAGGATGGTTACTTCTTTAACAGCATAAATTGCATATCTTAGTTTCTATATTTGAATCTTGTTAATTTATTTCTTTAATTAGATTCTTATAATGTTATACTACTGTGGTATTGTCTTGATATCAGTAGCATTACTTGTTTATATTAAATTGACTCATGTATGATTTACTTACCAGTTATATACAAGTTGATTGTAATTATTGATTTCTTTCCATATTATGAAGTTACCATATATGTGATGTTATGAATTGATGCTTGTGTATGCTTAAGTATGGTTTGGAAAGGAGAGGTGTCCTTTTGACACTTCTGTCCTAGGACTACTACGGGAATATTATGGGATGTTTCCGGAGATGCCCTCTGGACACCTTCCTAAACTGTTGGATGACATATTTAGGACTGTCTAGTAGTGTTTGGCTAGGATGTCCCGTTATGTCAGACCCTAATCGGAGGGGTATTGAGACCGAACGACCCGTGGTAGCAATGGGGATTCATGGGCGCTCAAGACCGGTAACCAACCCGTGAGAGGACAGAAATCACATTGTGGGGGCCATTTATCGGTAGGGTTGCATATGGATAGACTTGGGCTCACGGGCGCTCAAGACCGGTAACCAACCCGTGAGAGGACGTGAGAGCTTCCCGTTTACCATATGTGGATGACCAATAGGGTTGATGAGTCCGTAGTCAGGGACTATGAGGACTCTAGTGTGAAGGATACCGGAAAGGATCGCGAGGGGCGAGGAATGGACGTATCTGGATCGACTTGATGTAACTAAGTAGAAGACTTGCATTTGGCTAGGCTTTACCCTGACATGCGCCGGTACTTAGACCAATGGTGATGTGAGAGAGTGGTGACCTATACCCCAGCCATGGAATATCTTGAGGGATGAAGGACCCATTACCAACTGATGATGAGTGAATGAGACTTTCCTAAAGAAGTACGGTGCTATGACTTAAAGCATGTCTGCCATTAGAGACCAGCATACATAGAGTTAGATTCATACATTCATTGTTTGTCTCATACCACATTGCATATATGTTTGTTTTGTAATCCTGCCATTTATGTACTATGGATTTAACTACCTTACTGAGTTTCTTTGAAACTCATTCCTTTTTGTACAATGTTTGTTAGACTATTCTACAGGTTCCGAGTATCATGATTTGCTCGTATGAAGAAGCGCAAGGAGAAGAGGCATATCTCCCGGGAAAGTGATTGCGGTTACGACAATTCGCAATGAAGATCCAGCAGTGGTTATGCTCCGTACGATGCTTAGTCCGACCATAGAGTGGAAGCGCCCTTGTGCCATTTATGAGATTTATACTTATAGGGATATTGTCTATAAGATTGAGAACAATTTAGTTACCTTTTGTACCTGCTATTGGGATTAGATTCTATTCTGTTTCTTCTCTTTTAGAACTACATTTCCGCAGGTTGTAGAGTGGGATTTCGCCTCACTTTACTTATCTGATTTAGACACTCTGATTATATTTACTACTCTGATTTATATATGATTCATTCTTTCCTTATTTGGATCTATGGTTTATCTTTCGCACATCGATTATTATTGTTCATGATTATGTTATTGTTTATGTGGGAGGTTGATTACTCGATACCTGATCTTCGGGCTGTGGATCTCACTCTCGGGTATGCCAGATTGGGTACCGGCTGGGAGGATGTGACAAAGGGTGTCCTACATGTGTTACCGTACAAAGCCTTAAAAGGAGCCATGCCTATAGTTGCTTGATAACTGTTGTTATAGGCAAACTCAACCAAAACTAAGTGTTCATCCCAATTTCCACCCATATCCACTACACAAGATCTAAACATATCTTCCAAAGTTTGAATCGTCCGCTCAGATTGTCCATCAGACTGTGGATGATGAGCTGTACTCAAGTTCAATTGGGTTCCCAAGGCTTTTTGCAAACTGTTCCAAAACCTTGAGTTGAACCTAGGATCACGATCAGACACAATACTCAAAGGCACAGCGTGCAAACGAACTACATTATCCACATATAGTCGAGCAAGCTTATCCAGAGTATGAGTGATCTTCATAGGGATGAAATGGGTTGATTTGGTCAACCTTTTGACAATCACCCACACAGTGTCATTACCTTTACTTGTCTGAGGTAAACTAGTCACAAAGTCTCACACTTGGCAACAAAATCATCAACATCGGCCTTCAAACCAATCCACCAAAAATGTTCTCTTAAGTCTTTATACATCTTTGTGCTTCCAGGGTGTATCGTGAAGATCGACTGGTGCGCTTCCTTTAAAATTTCTTTCTTGATTCCTTCATCAGCAGGCACACAAAGTCTTCCTCTAAACAATAAGGCACCATCCATAGATATACCAAAGTCAGGATCCGAATCAGGATTCAAAGAAATCTTCTCGATCTTCTCCTTAAAATCCAAATCAGAACCTTGCAGAGCAACAATTAGATCTCTAATGGTGGATCTTGCCGACATAGCAGACAAAACAACTTCCGAACCTTCAGGGACAACTTCTAAACCAAGATTCAAAATTGAAGACATAAGAGGTTGACTCAGAGCATTCAAGTCCAGTACTTTCTTCTGACTTTTCCTGCTAAGAGCGTCCGCAACCACATTCGCTTTACCAGGGTGATACTGAATGTCACAGTCATAATCAGATACCAATTCCAACTGTCTTCTTTGTCTCATATTTAACTCCTTTTGGGTAAAGAAGTACTTCAAACTTTTATGATCCGTGAAAATAGCAATCTTCTCACCATAAAGGTAATGTCTCCAAATCTTCAAAGCAAAGACAACAGCGGCAAGTTCTAAGTCATGAGTGGGGTAATTCCGCTCATAATCCTTCAATTGCCGGAAAGCATAGGCTACGACCTTACCATGTTGCATCAGAACGCAACCCAAACCAATCTTCGACGCATCAATGTAGACTGTCAAACCACCGGAATTATCAGGTATAGTTAAAACCGGAGCACTTGTCAATCTAACCTTCAATTCTTGGAAATTCTTCTCACAAGCGTCAGACCAAACAAACTTCTCTTCCTTTCTAGTCAGCTTAGTCATAGGAGCAGCCAACCTAGAAAAATTCTCAATAAACCTTACGTAGTAGCGCCAAACCGAGAAAACTTCTTATTTCCGTTACGAGTCTTTGGTCTTTCCCAATCAGAATCGCTTGAACCTTTTCGGGATCAACACGAATACCTTCAGAAGAAACAACATGGCCGGGGAATACTACACTCTTGAGCCAGAAATCACACTTGCTAAACTTAGCGTAAAGCTTCTTTTCTCTTAGTCTTCGCAAAGTGAAATCTAGATGCCTTGCATGCTCTTCTTCACTCTTCGAATAAATCAAGATATCATCAATGAAGACTATCACAAACTTATCGAGCACATTGTGAAAGACTCGATTCATGAGATCCATGAACACAACAGGAGCATTAGTCAATCCGAAAGGCATAACTCGAAACTCAAAATGACCATACCTTGTTCTAAAAGCTGTCTTGAAAATATCACTTGACTTCACTTTCAACTGGTGATATCCAAACCTTAAATCAATCTTCGAGAACACTGCTGCACCCTTCAACTGATCAAAGAGATCATCAATTCGGGGCAACGGGTATCTATTCTTAATGGTCAACTTGTTCAACTCACGGTAATCAATGCACAGACGCATACTACCGTCCTTCTTCTTAACAAACAAGACAGGAGCTCCCCAAGGTGAAACACTAGGTCGGATGAAACCTCTATCCAAGAGTTCATTCAACTGCTTTTGCAACTCAACCAACTTAATGGGAGCCATTCTATATGGAGCCTTGGATACTGGGGCAGCACCAGGGATTAGATCAATAGAAAATTCCACTTCTCTATCAGGTGGTACGCCTGACAGATCTTCAGGAAAAACATCGACGAAGTCACATACAACGCCAACTTCTTCTACTTTCTTTCCTTTCTTAAACTTTCCTTCAGATGGCAAACCCTCAACTAATGCATAGACTTGCATCAGTGCAGACATCGTCTTCTTACAAATTCTTCCTTTTTCACCTTGGAATTCAAACATTGAACTCCCACTAATCCGAAATTGAATTCTCTTCGAAGAACACAAAATTACAGCATTATGGGTAGTCAACCAATCAATACCCAAAATGACATCAAAATCCTTCATATCCAAAAGTACGAAATTGGCTTCCAAATTCTTCCCACCAACCAAAATAGGACACTTAACTAATCCTTTATCTATTTTCACAACAGGTCCAGTAGGAGTACAAATTGATAAACAACTAGATAAAATCTTAGGTTCCAAATCGATCTTCTTGATAAATGCAGACGATATGAAAGAGTGAGACGCACCCGTATCAAGTAACACAAATGCAGGAATAGAAGCAACAAATAAAGTACCTGTAACCACTTCATGATTCGCATCCTGTTCAGTACAAGTAATACTGAACACTCTTCCAGAAGGAGGAACAGGAGCATTCTTCACTACAGGAGCAGACGGCTGAACAGACCACTTCGGACAATCGCGAGAAAAATGACATGGCTGCTTACAGAAAAAGCAAACAGGATTGCTGGGTCCAACAGAAACAGGTGCAACTGAAGGCTTCTGATCCAAAGGCCTAGGAATAGCATTCACGGGCCTAGCATTCACATTTGACGGCGGCCGATTCCCACCAAACTGACCGGACTGGCCTGGTTGCTGAAATCCGAGTCTCGACCTACACTCCTAGAGCGAAGAGCGGGGAGTAGGGTAAGGCGTAGGTCTCACAAAAAGTCGATCGATTCGATCCACAAATCCAGGATTCCTTGGCTGCCAGGGTCTTTGCACTCTAGCATTCTCTTTCTCCGTTTCTTCCAGCTTCTTGGCATTCTGCACCACCTGGGAATAACTTTCAATAGGCTGAATGGTGAGGTATGCCCTGATTGCAGGTCGCAATCCCTTGAAAATTTTCTTCGCTTTGGCAATATCAACCTTCAAAGAGTCTGGAGCAAAGAAGTGAAGCTCTTCAAACTTCTGTTGGTATTCCAACACCGACAAAGATCCTTGAGTAAGAGCCATAAACTCAGCTTCCTTCGCATCCTTCACAGCTTCCGGAAAGTAGTTCTTGCAAAAAGCTTCCTTGAACAAATCCCACGACACAACGCCAGCATGTAAACCTTCCAAAACAGGCCGGGTGGAAGTCCACCAAGCGTCAGCTTCATGTTGCAACTTCTGCTCGGCAAACAAAATCTTCTGGGCTTCCGTACATTGCAAATGACAGAAAGTTTTCTCCAACTCACGCATCCACTTGTTAGGAAACAAGATATCTTTGGATACTCCAGTGAAGTTAGGAACTTGCATCTTCAGAAAACTCTCCATCAAACGAGTATGAGGAGTTCTAGCTAATCCACCCGCATTCGGAAGCTGCGGCATGAGGATTTCCATTGACACCAAGCACGAGTCTCATTGTGCGCAGAGTCATGAAACAGTCAACATCTGGTTGAACCGAGCTGCTTGCTTCTGCGCATCGTATTACCCATAATATTTGCAATATCACGAAAACTTCGGACATTCGGAGCATCGGGAACATCACGAGTACCTTGGTCATCAGTGTTAGTTTGCTGATCATGACCACCAATTGGTATCTCACCACTTCCATGACCACTGGATTCACCACGACCACTTCTTAATGTAACCATTACGCAAACACCGAAATGTCAAAAAACACGAATTTCGAAGTTTCAACATAATCCACAAGTCCAAATGATTAAGAATCTTAAATCATGCTTAAATACATCCATTTAGTCATCAAACAATCAATCATATGACAAAAATCACATTTCTCCAAAATCCAAAAGCACTTGGGGCTAATGGGTCCTTTGGTCGAGTACTTGGTCGAGTGCCCAGTCGACCAGTCAGTCGACCAAAGCTCACAACACGCGAAAATCAGGGTTTTAAGTGCCAAAAACCCAAACAAACTCATTTCAAACCTTGCACACTTGAGAGGGGTCTCTAGAGGAGAGGTACCAAGGCATCCCTAAGGGTTTTCCAAGTAGTTTGGTGCTTCAACAACAACACTACAACACTCAACAACTTCACACAAGGTAAATCTTCATTCCCATCTCATTTTCATCTTCTCAAACTTGAAATTTATTCAAAAACCATGTGTTGCTTGTGTCTAATGCTAGGAATCATGCTTAGGAACACTTAGAAACATGTTCCCTAGGTTTTTAGCACAATACTATGCTTAAACAACAAGTTCTACAACAATCTTGCACTTCTCATATCGCTTTCGTACCGAAATCGTTAACTTTGGAAAAACTTCGATTTCTTTCAAACCGCTTGGAGTTTTCGCACGAGATCAATTGCTACACACTCAAAATGATACTGAGAATATGAACATGTACTTTGATCTTACCAATTTCAAAATTTTCAAAAATCCAATTTGACCTAGAATGCAAAATCCCCAAATTCCTTATTGCTGAATTTTCAACTTTAGACTGAAATTTTGATCGATTTTCTTCAAATAACATTCATAGACATGCAATTCCAAGTATTGCACATATGCTAGTATGCTCAATTTACATTTTCCCCAAATTTCCAATTTTGATGAAAATTACGAAAATGCCCTTCTAGCAGAATTTTCGAAATAATACTAACATGCAATGTCTCTCATCTTTTTCAACAGACATCACACCATGCAGAGAGGTGGACGAGGCAGAGGCAGGATAGTTGGAGCTAGGCGAGGCAGAGGTAGAGTTCCAACTCAACCTAGAGCAGAGGTTAACCGACTCGATCTCTTCGACACACCACAGGCAGAGTTCCTGTACGAGGCTTACTTCGAATAGTGCAAGATAGAGTACGGGAGACTTCTTCACTTGCGAGAGCTTCGGGTCTTCCGGATCCAACAGCGATTTGACACTCAGGCATGGACTCATCTATTCACGGCAGACTTACCCGTCTATCCTGAGCTAGTGAGGCTGTTCTTCAGCAACCTTACATCTGTCGAGGAGGCTAGAGGACAGGGTCGTCCTTTCAGACTCATTATCGAGAGCAGGGTCAGAGATACACAGATTCGCTTCTCTACTAGGGATCTGGCACACATTCTCCATGTACCATACTATTCACGACAGTGCTTATGGATACCCATCGGAGCAGAGATAGACCGATTCTTGATGCCATACGAGCTTCATGAGATATGCGCCACACTCTGGGATGACATAGGGTGCTTCCTTCCGAGACGCAGTGGACAGATGACAGATTCAGCTAGGATCATCGGTCGCATTGTCGGCCGAAACATCATGCCGTAGGCCGGACATCACGATCAGGTTTCAGTGATGGAGGCCGTAATCATCTATCGCATCTACACAGGCTTTCAGATAGACCTGTCCTACATCATCCAGCAGGTCATGATAGATTTGGTGGAACGTCCTGGTATGAGGAACCTTTGCTTCAGGAGATTACTGACATTGATCTTCCGACACTTCGGGGTTAGTTTGGAGGATACAGTGGAGCTTACTAGATCACTGGGATATGCCATTGGGACTACGACAATCAGGCAGATGAGGCTCACTCAGACTGTAAGATCCCCGGGTCCAGATGGTGAGGAGGATACAGATGAGGATGAGGATGAGATGGAGGCTCCAGGAGATGAGGGTGATGCTGGTCCAGATTCTGATGATCAGGCAGAGGATACAGAGATGCATGAGGCTATTCCTGAGATCATGAGATTCCCAGGTCACCACACTTCGAGACAGGAGGCCCTTCATAATCAGTTCCAGAGACTGCGATTTAGGTGCTCAGATGAGATTGATGACTTCCATGCTAGAGAGGATGGAGGTCGGACAGGAGCAGATATATGAGAGGATGGAGTCACGGCAAGATAGGATAGAGTCACAGATTACTCAGATGGCCGAGGACTTCAGAGCATTCAGAGATCAGAGGAGATCACCTAGATAGATTGTACTTAGGATTTCCCTTTATGCTTTTCAGATGTAAACTTTTCTTAAAGTTAATAAAGTTCTTTTTGTTTCACTTTATTATTGTGTGTTATGCACTTTTCTTTTATTGCTTATATGATATTTGTTCAAATATAATTATTGTGCATTATTCGAAGTATTCGATTATGCTTCATTAAACAAGTTTCTAATACAAGTGTTCTATTATTCACTTCTAAGAGTAGATGAGTCACTGGATCTATGACTCAGGAATGTTTTGTTACTGTTTTCTGTGGTTAGGAATTCCTTGAACTTTGGGCTCTGATACCACTCTGTCACATCCCCCCAGTCGGTACCCTAACTGGCATACCCGGGAGTGTGATCCACAGCCCTGAAGATCAAGTATCGAGGAAATCATCCTCCCACATATACAATAGCATAATCATAAACAAGAAATAAATCAAGTTTTAATATTATAAACAAGGTTCAAAACAAGAAATGAACAATCAGTATAATCAGAGTGCGGAAAGATACCAGATATCCAATGATATCAAAAAGGAGTAAAGTGAGGCGGAAACTCACTTTACCAAAAATAGCGGAACGTAGTATGAAAATCAAAAGGGATTACAACTGAAACAAATGTACTAAGAAATAAACCAAGATCAAGTGTTTTCAAGTTTATAGATAACGTCTTCATAAGTATGGACTTCATCAATCCAATGAATCCGTTCTAACTCTATGCCGTTCTCAAAAGTAGTACGCAGCTTGATCAACCGAGGGATCATCAGAGTAAGCTTGATCGTTGCCAATACCTTGCGTGTAATACGCTTCATCAGCATGTGCCTTCGCTGTACTGCTCGTCATAATACTCTGTACCTGCAGGATAATCTAACAAGAAAATGTACAAAAAGGAATGAGTTTCGAAGAAACTCCGTAAGGCAAGTTAATCCATAACATCATAGATAACATGTGGCAAAACATAACATGATGCAATGCAGTATGAAACAAGTAATGAATGTATGCATCTAACTCTATGTATGTTGGTCTCTATGGTAGACATGCTTTAAGTCATAGCACCGTACTTCTTTGGGAAGGTCCGCTCACATCCTCAACCATTTAAGATATCTTGGATTCTCTCAAGGATCATTTCACCGGTCTTGAGCAGCCGGTTGGTAATGGGTCCTTCATCCCTCAAGACAAACCATGGCAGGGGGTTAAGTCAACACACTCTCTCACAACCATTTGACATAAGTACTGGCGCATGTCAGGGAAAAGCCTAGCCCAATGCAAGTCCTCTACTCAGTTACATCAACTCAGGTCCAAATACTTCCATTCCTCGTCCCTGACGATCCTTTCCGGTATCCTTTCCACTAGAGTCCTAATAGTCCCTGACTACGGACTCATCAACCCTATTGGTTATCAACATATGGTAAACGGGAAGCTTTCATGTCCCCTCACGGATCATTTCACCGGTCTTGAGCGCCCATGAGCCCAAGTCTAGCCATATGCAACCCTCCAATAAATGGCCTCTTTCGAGTATCCACAATGTGATCCATGTCCTCTCACGGATCTTTTCACCGGTCTTGAGCGCCCACGAATCCCCATTGCTACCACGGGTCGTTCGGTCTCAATACCCTTCCGATTCGGGTCTGATATACCAAGGGTATATCCTAGCCAGACAGCCCTAGGTATGACATCCATTGATTCGGGAAAGCGTCGATGGGCATCTTCGGAGAACATCCCATACTATTCCCTCTGATGTCCAAGGACAGAAGTGTCAAAAGGACAACTTCCCAATCCCAAACCAAACTTAAGCAAACACATTCTCAGATCAGTCATGACATATACAACCAACAGTTCATCATATACAAGAGAATGTAAAAGCAAATTTAGATTAGGCAATAATAGGTAATTCATATAACATGAAAAATGAAAAAGATAATATAAACAAGTGCTACTAATCTCACAGTAAGAGATCAGAATTAAATTCTAATAACAGTAAGTAATATCATAGTTTCATAAGGTAGAAACCAGAGAACAAGTAATCTATGTAGTTAAGGAATTAACTGTCCTTACCTGATTATCGTAGAAGATGATCCAAAGATCAAAGAGAGCAGCTCCAAACTTAGCAAATAGACTTCTAACAATCATAGATACAACATTAGAAAGATCCTAAAAGATTAGAGAGCAAACGAATCAATTTGGGCGAAAAACGAAGCAACTGACTCCTTTGGTCGAGTGCTTGGTAGACTGGCCTCGTCGACCAAGCAGTCGACCAAGCAAGTCAGTACGGAATTGTACAGACTGCTTTGGCCATAACTTCTTCGTTTGAAGTCGGAATGATCCGAAATTCGAAGGTGAACTTCCTAAGGTATATTAGGATCATATAGTAAGATAAAAACATCATGTCATGGGGAAAATTTGGGTTCTTGATTTAACCCAAGAATTTAGGGTTTCAACCTTATGGTTCCCATAAAAAGGTTGAGATCACAGAATGAAAGAAAATTAAATAATTGGCCAAAGGCGATAAGAAAATCATAGGAAAACTAATTTAGGTTACTAGAAATATTACCCATGAGGTTTCCCTCGCATGGGAGGTTAACAAGAGTTTCCAGAACTCAAGCAAGGGTTAGGGATTCAAGAAAATCTTCGGCTAGGGTTGAGATCATGATGATGATCATAGATCTCAAAGAAACGAAGGAGATCACGAAGGGATGGTTGCAAGGATGCATCATCTACTTCCTGATCTTAATCAAGAACAAGATCAAGAAAAGAAAATTAATAATTTAGAAGAGATACTAACCTTGAATTGTAAGAACAGAGAAGAGAGGTTTCAGATCTGCAGAGGAATTTTCGAAATCGCCAGAGAGAGTTTCGGAGAGGTGTTCTCACGTTCACAAAGTGTTTAGGAGGCAGCCGTAACAAGGAAATACGAAGTATGGTTTATATAAGAGTGAAAAACCCTAAAATTACAATTTCTCGGATTTCACCTTCCTTTGGTCGAGTGCTTGGTCGAGTGGCCCACTCGACCAGTTAGTCGACCATGGCAGACAATAAGGAATAATCAGGGATTTGGAGGATCAAATGGGCTTTAAACCTTATGGGCTTTTGCATACGCATCAAGTAACAAGTCAAGTGTGAAGAAATACCTTCAAACCAAGTCAGATAATACTCCAAGTCCTTCAACTAATCTCATTTTCAGACAACTGCAGCTTCCTTTCCAAATCTGCACAGACATCCAAGAATGGAACTCCATCAACAACATCCATGGGTTCAGAGTCAAACACCATGTCTTCTACTGAGATGGCCCATAGTTGGCTTCTTTCTTTACTCCAGGTCTTCGGACCTAAAAACAACCGGGTTACCGGGTCAAGGTCAGGGTTAGGTTAGGGCTGGGTTTCACATCTCTGTTCTATCGAAAAAATAAAAAAATGCAAAACTAATTGAACCCAATATTCTTTATGGGAGCTCTTCGTTTTATTTTGATTGTTGCATTCTTTCACCAAGCTCACTCTATCCAACAGTAGATTTAATTCAAAACCAAAGTAGAAGGATTCAATTGATCGAAGATGAGGGTGTTTCCCATTCAAATCCACAACAAATGGCCCAAGCTTTTGCTAATTTCATGTAAAATCTTTACTCCTCCTCCAACCCCCCCCCCTAGATACATCTTTTGTTGATAGCCATTTCCCGTTGATTCAAGAAAGGACCCTTCTTGACGAACTTTCCTCTCCCTTGTCTCTAGATGAAATTAAAAAGGTTGTTATCTCCCTCGGCCCGTTCAAAGTTCCTAGAATTGATGGTTTTAATGCATTTTTCTACCAAAAACACTGGGACCTAATCCATATTGACCTAATTGAGTTTGCCATTTCCTTCTACACCAACCTCTCGCTACCTCGGGGAACGAATGTAACACCCCCATATTGCTAACCCGAGATCCGTATTCCAGGTCCGAGAACCCGAAGGTCTAGTCGGGTGAACTTGTGGAGTATCCGGATTGAAGCCCATGGTCCATACCCAGGACCCATGGATCTGGATCCTTTATCTGAAGAGCCTGCCTTGGCTGGAACTTGGAATTCTGGAAGTCAGGTGTTGTTCAGAGATGTCCGGAATGAAGGTAAGATCTCCCCCATCTCTTATTTAGGGCTAGGTTGGCCTTGGGTATCAAACCCCTAGTAAAAGCACCCTTGTATGGCAAATTACATGGGGGCGGTTACTACTGGCGGTCGCTCAACCTAAACGACCTGCCCAAGCGACCGCCCAGTCTGTTTTCAGAGAATTTGCCCTATTTTGCCCCCTGACTTCTATAAAAGGCAACCTCCGTCTAATTAACGAATACTTTATTTGTTGTTGCTTATTTGGGAGGTTAGACGGCTGTGGGGAAGATCCGAAAGAGTCTCTGGAGTACTGACAGTGACTTGGAAGATCAGTTCTTTTCTTCTCTGACTCTCTGGTGTGAGGTGTTGAACTAACCCTTCGTTCTTTACTCTCTTTGTCCGTTAAATTAGTTTTACCCTTTTTTCCTCGTCTTTGTGATTACCCCCTTGGATATTTTAACTCTCTTTTTAATCTACTTGAGATGGAATAACCGTAAACGAATTCCTGTTTCCGTGAGATGGTTAATCCAATCAAGGGGAGGGTTATGGGTAATCTATTGATGGTAATGGTTAGTTTTCTCTCACCCTTTTGGCTTAGGGAGTGTTTAATTCGAGACTTAGATCAAGATTACTTGAAATCCGGATTGAAATTGAGTAATCAGAAGCCTGAGTTTCGGATTGAAACTCACTGTTTTTGGGGCGGTCACTAGTGGCGGTCGCTCAACCTAAGCAACCGGCCCAAGCAACCGGCTGGTAAACAGTGACCAATTGGATTTTGGTTCTGATTCAAATTGATTCATGTGACTTATATATTCTAATAACCCTGTGTTTGGGTGTTTACTGTTTAAAATAAAAGTCTACTAATAGTTACTGGATTCCATTTTGCGGACATTTCAATTATATGCAAGTAAGGACAATCTATCTTATCTATCTACATATACTTGAACATATTAATCTGATAGTTGTTAGTCTTAATTTCTATTGTTATATGCTGTTGTAGTTGTATTTAATTCTGATATACTACTGCTGTTTGCCTTGAACTCATAATTACCTGGTGAATTGTGAATGTTATATGATTATGGTAATTGGTATATGGTTATGATAGTTGGGGTGTTCCTTTTGGGATATCTTGGCTGGTGATATCAGAAGGCTGTGGAATGGGACACATGACTGCTGATACCTTCAGCACTATCATGATTAATTGCTGACATTAATAGGATGAGTCTAGATTGCATGGCTAGGTACCCCACATGCTACTACCCTTTCGGTAGTGGGATTGAAACCGAGTGACCCGTGATGACAGTGATGTGACTTGGTGGTCCACTATTTGTCATATAGTTGCATATGTTAGGGTTGGGCTCATGGATGTCCAAGGACCGGACTGGGTGTCGTGAGGAATCATGAGAGCATCCGCCCCAATAATATGTGGATGACCATAGGGTTAAGGAGTGGAGTCCAACAGAGGTAGCCAGTCCGTGAGGATTCTTACTTCTAGGTTGCGAAGGATACTAAACCGAGTTGGTTGGTGCCATAGGGGATGTATCTGGTGTAAAACCCAGCCCTAACCTTGACCCGGAAACCTTGTTATTTGTAGGTCCAGCGACCCGAAGTAAAGTAAGAAGTCAGATTTGGGCCATCTCAGTGGAGGACTTGTTGTCTGGCTTTGAATCCATGAGAGTTGATGATGAAATTCTATTTATGGAAACTGAATCTTGATGAAGATCGGATTAGTTGATGGACTTGGAGTGCTCTCTATCATGGTTTGAAGGCATTTCTACCTATTAGGTAAGTCACTTGATATGTGTGCAAAACCCCTTTAGGATTGGATTTGATCTGGGCCTTCAATTCCCTGTTTTGGAATTGCTGTCTGCATTGGTCGACCAATCCACTCGACCAATGGGTGCTGTCTTTGGCAATTAGGTCTTGCTTGCTCTATTTAAGTCCAATCTCGAGTCTACTTCGTATTTGCTGCCTCCAAACTCTTTGGAACGAACCAAAGACCTCTACAAGTCATCTCCCTTGCATCCTTGGTGATTTTCTTGACGGATCTTCGTCGAAACTCTTCCTTTTGCATCAAAGGTATGTCTACACTCTCTTCTTCTCCTCCATCTCTGTTTTTCTTTCCTTTTTGAGTTGAGACAGTAGAGGAGATGCTGCATTCTCTGTTGCAAACATCTCTGGACTTGTCTCTCATGATCTTCCTAAGGATTAATGGCTAAAACAATGATCTTAACCATGATCATTGCAAGCTTTTGAAGGAATCATGATCAAACCATGATCTAGTCTTTGGTTAACTTTTGATTTGAATTCTGATCTCCTTGGATCTTCTATATTGATCATGTTAGTAGTCAATTGCTGTGTTTTCTTTTCATGATCCATGATCTATCAATCTCTAGTTGTTTCTCTTCTACCATACCATGTTTTCTTCATGAATCATGATAGTTACATATATGGTAGGTTTTGTTTCCTTATTTAGATTTATGCTCTTAGGTCTATTTTCTTGAAGATCTAAGTATGCTTTTCGTGATACCTTTACCTGAAGCAATGATCCATTCTCCTATTGTTCTTGTCTTTGATTTCTATCTTGAATTCTTCGAGATCCATGATTGATCTAATTATGGTAACTTTTTGTTTCCTAATTTGGATCTTGATGACTTGATTTGATTAGTGTTTTGAGACCCCCTATATGTTAGGATACTACTAATGTAGTTTACCCCTTGATTAATACCCTTTTGAACCACCAAATTCGGATTTCATATCTTAAAACTCTGTTTTTTTTTTAGGCTACTGTCTGCATTGGTCGACTGGACCAGTCGACCAATCAACTCGACCAATGAGTACAGCAACTCCAGAATTGGTCTGTGTTGGATGTTTTGGTATCTTTTCTGTTAGGGATCTTTCCTAATATGTTGTATGCACTTGTTTAGGACCTTCTTCTCAAGTTTGTCAAGATCTTACTTGATTTCTTAGGATTCCTTTGCGAGTTATAAAAGGTAAGGATGGTTATTTCCTTAATTACATAGATAGCATGAATCTAGTTTCTATATTTGAATATCATTGATTTGTTTCCTTAATTAGATTTTTACAATGATATACTACTGTTGCATAACCTTGATTACAGTAGCATTACTTGTTTATGATTAATTGATTCATGTATGATTTACTTACCAATTATATACAAGTTGATTGTAATTATTGATTTCTTTCCATATATGAAGTTACCATATATGTGATGATATGAATTGATGAATGTGTATCCTTAAGTATGGTTTGGAAAGGAGAGGTGTCCTTTTGACACTTCTGTCCTTGGACTACTACGGGAATATTATGGGATGTTTCCGGAGATGCCCTATGGACACCTTCCTAAACTGTTGGATGACATATCTAGGATTGTCTAGTAGTGTTTGGCTAGGATGTCCCGTTATGTCAGACCCTAATCGGAGGGGTATTGAGACCGAACGACCCGTGGTAGCAATGGGGATTCATGGGCGCTCAAGACAGGTGACCAACCTGTGAGAGGACAGGAATCACATTGTGGGGGCCATTTATTGGTAGGGTTGCATATGGATAGACTTGGGCTCATGGGCGCTTAAGACTGGTAACCAACCCGTGAGAGGACGTGAGAGCTTCCCGTTTACCATATGTGGATGACTAGTAGGGTTGATGAGTCCGTAGTCAGGGACTATGAGAACTCTAGTGTGAAGGATACCGGAAAGGATCGTCAGGGACGAGGAATGGACGTATCTGGATCTGACTTGATGTAACTAAGTAGAAGACTTGCATTTGGCTAGGCTTTACCCTGACATGCGCCGGTACTTAGACCAATGGTGATGTGAGAGAGTGGTAACCTATACCCCCAGCCATGGAATGTCCCGAGGGATGCCGAACCCATTACCAACTGATGATGAGTGATTGAGACCTTCCTAAAGAAGTACGGTGCTATGACTTAAAGCAGGTCTGCCAATAGAGACCAGCATACATAGAGTTAGATTCATTCATTCATTGTTTGTCTCATACCATATTGCATTTATGTTTGTTCGAAATCCCGCCATTTATGTTATTATGGATTTAATCGCTTTACCGAGTTTCTTTGAAACTCATTCCTTTATTGTACAATGTTTGTTAGACTATTCTACAGGTACTGAATATTATGACGGCCCCTATGAAGAAGCGCAAGGAGAAGAGGCATATCTCCAGGAAGGTGATTGCGGTTACAACAATTACACTGAAGATCCCGCGAGTGGTTATGCTCCGTACGATGCTTAGTCCGACCATTGAGTGGAAGCGCCCTTGTGCTGTTTATGAGATTTATACTTATAGGGATGTTGTCTATAAAGTTGAGAACAATTTAGTTACCCATTGTACCTGCTACTGGGATTAGATTCTGTCTTGCTTATTCTCTTTTAGAACTACTTTTCCGCTGGTTGTAGAGTGGGATTTTGCCTCACTTTACTTATCTGTCTTAGACACTGACTATATCTAGTACTCTGATTTATATATGATTCATTCTTTCCTTATTTGGATCTATGGTTTATCTTCCGCACTTTTATTATTATTGTTCATGATTATGTTATTGTTTATGTGGGAGGTTGATTACTTGATACCTGATCTTCGGGCTGTGGATCACACTCTCGGGTATGCCAGATAGGGTACCGGTTTGCAGGATGTGACATCTGGACTTCATGTAGGCATGTAACCATTATGACCTTGCATTGGATTAGAAACCCCGACATGTGCCAGTAATCATTACCAATGGTCGTGGTGAGAGAGTGTTGACTTAATCCCTAACCATGGTTTGTGAGCCAGTGTGGACTTTCCCTTTTTCCCTGGATCCCTACAGAGGTAACCAGTCTTTGCCGGATCAGAGTGATGAGACTTACCCAGAGGAGGGCTGGTGTTTATCTTAAAGCATGTCCACTGTTAGAGACTTGCATAGTTAGAAATCATAACATCATTCATATTTTGCATTCATTCATATTACTTTTGTATCATGGCATTATTGGATGATGGATGAGATTTATGATTGTTTCTTACTGAGTTCTTTAGAACTCATTCCTTTATTCTTTGTATGTTTATAGCCTGCACAAAAGAGGGATTTATATCTGAAGATGGGCTTGTTTCCTATGAAGGAACCATCCCGTATGAAGAAGATGTGGCACTGCCAATGGGAGATGGAAATAGCATGTGCGGGAGTTCCTGCGGGTGCATGGAGTGCGCTTATCGCACCGGTTCATGGTCAGAGGAGAAAGGTGGTCAAGCAGTTCGCACAAAGACTGGATAGGAATTGGAGGACCCCACACCTTATTAAACTGGAGTCTAAGTTCATTGACTTAGAAAAGCAAACTGGAAAGAAACTGATATAAACACTGTTGAATTATTCCGTTTCCCTCATTTTTGTTTTATTCCTTTATTCCTTTATTTCTTTCCTTTGATGTTGGAGTATTTTGGACTCCTGTAATTCATTTAATTCAGTTATTGAATATTATTTGCTCTTGATTATCTGTATTTGTCTTAAATATTATTGATAGACTAAAACTTTGGATCTTGTGACGGATCGCACCCACGGGTTGTCGGGCGGGTAACCGAGACTGACGGGTGGGGTGTGACAGAGTGGTATCAGAGACTTGGTTTTTACGAAGTCAATAATATTTAATACAAGTGTTAGATGAGCAATCTGAGTCATAGATCCATAAGTGACTCAAAAGAATTAGAGTGAATAATAGAACATCTTTCGTTAGAAACAAACTGAGAAAATAAGTGAATATTCTTTTGAATAACTTACTATAAGTCAAGTGAAATACATTCTCACATTGTAATTATTAAGAAAGTGCATAAGAGACAATAATACAAGTTCAATAAACATAATTGTATTTCATTAATAAGATAAAGCTTTACATAACTTGGAGCGTACTCGACGCTTTACAAAATGTTAGGAAATGAACATGTGCTGAATAAAAACTACAATAAACATATCTAAACCCTAAAGTCAGTACTGAATCAAAGTAAATTAAAACCTAAACCTATCTACTGTTGTGGTGGTGGTGGTGGAGCTAGTCTCATCTGGCGGAGTATGTCAAGGCACTCTGCTATCTGGCCCCTCATCTCTACCTGCCCCTGCTCGAACGGGTCCATCCAAAGGAACAGACCCTTAGCCCAAGGTGGTGCGACCTCCGAAGTATCCTGAGTCCCGGATGTTCCTCCTGTCTCGAACTGGGAAGGTGGTGGCGAGTCTGCATGATCCTCATCATTAGCCTCTACATCCATGTCCTCCTGCTCGGCTGGCATCTCTGGTGAGTTTGGTCCGCCCATTAAGTGCATTTGAGCGACCAATCTGTGCCCTATCGTACCGCCATGCCCAACTGGGACAGCCTCCTCTCCCTCGAAGTCGACCCCGAAGTGCTCAAAGATCCATGTCAGAAGTCGCCCGTATCCAAGGTTTGCTCCCCCCGGATGTGTCACTCGGTAGATCATGGCATTTTGGATTATGTAAGCCAAGTCTATCTGGTAGCAGGTGTACACTGAAAAGGTCATCATAACCTGCATGAGTGAAATCTCACTCTGATGACCTGCCTTAGGCAGCAAGTTCCGTGCTATGATCCTGGAGATGATCCTGCATGAGGGATACAGCTTGGTCACTGACTCTACCCCGCTGCACTCTTGTGGGCAAATGCTCGAGAAGACGAGAGCTCTCTCCTCCCAGTGAATGACATCGTCTGACTCAGTCCCCGGCTCGAACCATCTCCTGTCGCCGTGGATGTATGGCACGTCTAGGATGTGAGCCAGCTCCTCTGTGGTGAAGCGTATGTCTGTAGTCTTCACCCAGCTCTCTATCACTAGCCTAGTGTCGTGCTCTCCGTCCATCTCTCTGTGGAAGGTCAGGTTGCTGTAGAATAACCTGACTAGCTTGGGATAGGCATCCTCGTTCAAAAACAAGGTACTTCTCCAACCCACAGCCGCAAATCTACTCTCGATCTGGAACTGTGCTACCTCTGAAGTCACTACTGGTCGACCATGCTCGATCGGACGCTGACTGAAATTACCAAAGTATAGCTCCTGTGCCTCCAGTGATCTAAAGTAGTCTAGATGGACTGGGTCATGTGCGTCACCTCTACCTCGACCATGACCTCGGCCGCGAATGGGTACTCTCCTACCTCCGCGGGCAACCATCTAGTGAGAAAATCTATTTTTAGGCGAAAAAGATGCAAAATGAGAAGCCATGAGATGTCTAATAATTACCTATTAGTGTAAAAATGCATAGTGAATAGTAGATCTATGCCTAGACATGTTATGTGAAGTAAAAGAAACATTTTTGCACAAAAGAAAACCTAGAAATAGTTACACATTGTAGTTCTATCATGCAAACCATAGAAATGAAGGGTTTTATGAGAAGATTACCTGTGTAGCGTGTATGCGTCACGTGGGAAGTAGATCTGAAGCCAATGGAGTCTCCAAAATACTTTCCTAACCCTTTGCATGAAATCCCCAGAGCCCAAAATATGTTTGGAGAAGTGTAGAAATGAAATGAGACCCAAAAAACCGTATTTCAAGCGTTGCTGTCGCGCGTATTTTGGGGCGGTCGCTATTGGCAGTCGATTGATTTGAGCGACCGGCTCAAGCGACCGGTCCAGTTGCTGTTGCACAAAATTTTGGATTTTGGCTCTATTTTGTTGATTTTTGGAATTTGTGCTTGTTGCTTCTTCTGTTTGTGAATGTTGGCCATGTTGTGGAGTTATTTTGACTTGTGAAATCTTTTCCGGACTTGATCATTGAGTGTTGCTAATCTCTGGAATTCTTTCGCAGAATGGTTCAATTAAGGAATCGTGCTGTCAATGGTCAAGATGGAAAAGAAGGTGGTGAGAATCTGAACCGTGTTGAAATACCTGCAGTAAACACTGGAACTGAGCCTCCCCGAGTTGAAATTCCTTCTACTGGTGGAAATCCTCCGCTGACACCGCAAGTAGTCTCTATTCGAGATGTGATGAACATCTCGGGAAATATGATGCATCAGCAGTGAGAATCGGTTTACTACTATGATGCAAGGTTTTGCGGCTACTCAGCAGAATGCCCAGGCAGCTCTTAGTCCTAATGGAGCTGGTACTTCTGCAGTTGGTACTTTTGTGGACGGTTTTGCCCCTGGTCCGCATGCAAGGTTGATGGAGCATTTCTTGAAGCTTTAGATCCCTGCTTTTACTGGTATTTCATCGGATACATTGTTCCCTAACAAGTGGATCCGAGAGATGGAGAAAGCTTTTCGCAACCTCCGTTGCAATGAAGCTCAAAAGATTCTTTGTGCAGAACAGAGACTGCAGCATGAAGCAAATGCGTGGTGGAATGCTACCAGACCTATTTTGGAAGCTTCACTCGGTTCTTACTTGGGAAATTTTCAAGGATGCATTTTGCAAGAATTACTTTCCTGAGTCTGTGAGAGATGCTAAGGAAGCTGAATTCATGGCACTCACGCAAGGACCTAGTACTGTTCTGGAATACCAGAAGAAGTTTGAAGAATTGTTCTACTTTGCCCCTGATGCTTTCAAAGGTGACCGTGAGAAGGCAAAGAAGTTCTTCAAAGGTTTGAGGCCGTCACTGAAGACTTACCTGGCAATTCATCCTATTGTGGATTATGCTGAGATGGTACAGAATGCGAAGAAGGTAGAAGATAATGAGAGAGAGAATTATCTGCTCCAGCGTTCTGTTTCGAACAGGAATCATTTGGGTGACCGTATCCGGAGATTCTCAAGGCCTGCTCCTTATATTGCCCCTTCATTTCAGCCTAGAGGAGCTAGTTCCAATTTCAGCTCTGCTTCGAGCTATGGTTCTAGTGGTGCACCGGTGCGTCCTTGCTATGGTAGTCGAGTACTTTGGACCGATCTATGCTAACCCTCGTCCAGTGGTTAATAACCAGAGACCTGCATATCCTTCTTCAGCAGCTCCTGTGAGTGGTAGGGATTTGATCTGCTTTAACTGTGGGAAGCAGGGTCATTATTCTCGTAACTGCACTCAGAAGCCGAATTCTCAGGTGTCAGCTTTGAAGCCTGTTTCGAGTGTTCCCTCTGGTAAAGTGTTTAGTGTTGTTGGTTCAGAATCTGAGACAGATCACGATGTTGTGACAGGTATTATTTCAGTATCATCTACCTCTGCTTTCGTATTATTTGATACTGGTGCATCGCATTCATTCATAGCATCTTCATTTGTGAGTCATATTCCTATAACACTTGCGAAGTTGGAAAGAGGACTAGTAATTAGTACTCCAACCAAATCTGTTGTTAGATTAGATGAAGTGGTTGAATCTTGTCCCGTTGTCATTACTGGTAGAACCCTTGAAGCCTGTTTGATCAAGTTGGACATGTCTGATTTTGATGTGATATTTGGAATGGATTGGTTATCTAAGTATGGTGCAGTAATCCTTTGTTCGGAAAGGAAGGTACTGTTTCATCCTATGAATGATAGTCCGTTTGAGTATCAAAGTAGTCAAGAGAAGTTGAGCAAGAAGATAGTGGCTGCGACTGTGAAAGTACGGCAGTGGACTAGGAATGTTGGACTTCTTTCCTCTTCTGTAGATGTCTCGGAAGGTGTGAAACGGTTGTCTGATATCAAAGTTGTCAGGGACTTTCCTGATGTTCTCCCTGATGATTTGTCTGGTTTGCCTCCAGAGAGAGAGTTAGAGTTTTCAATTGATCTAATTCCTGGAGTAGCTCCTGTGTCAAAAGCTCCGTATCAGATGGCTCCGACTGAGTTGAAGGAACTTCAGACTCAGTTAAATGATTTGTCAAGCAAAGGGTTTATCCAACCCAATGTTTCGTCGTGGGGAGCCCCGATGTTGTTTGTGAACAAGAAGGACGGTAGTATGCGAATGTGCATAGACTATCGGGAATTGAACAAGTTGACGATTAAAAATAAATATCCTCTCCCTAGGATCGACGACTTGTTTGATCAGTTGAAAGGTGCCTCTGTGTTCTCGAAGATCGATCTGAGATCTGGGTATCATCAATTAAGAGTGAAGTCCAGTGATGTCTGCAGGACTGCATTTAGGACTAGATATGGGCATTATGAATTCCGAGTAATGCCTTTTGGTCTTACTAATGCTCCGGCAGCGTTCATGGATCTGATGAACCGAGTATTTCAGGATGTCTTAGATAAATTTATCATTGTATTTATTGATGACATTCTGATCTATTCATAGAGCGAAGAAGAACATGTTGGGTATCTGAGTTTTGCTTTGCAGCGTTTGAGAGAGAAGAAGTTGTTTGCCAAGTTCAGCAAATGTGACTTTTGGTTACCTAAAGTTATATTCTTAGGTCACATTGTTTCTGCTGATGGAATTAAAGTTGATCCTGCAAAGGTTCAAGCTGTGGCTGATTGGGACCGACCTAAGTCAGTCACTGAGATTCAAAGTTTTCTTGGTATGGCGGGGTATTATAGGCGCTTCATTGAGAATTTCTCCAGAATCTTAGCACCTATGACAAAGCTTACCAGAAAAGGAGTCAAGTTTGAGTGGAAGGAAGCCTGTGAAGAGAGTTTCCAAGAACTCAAGAAAAGGTTAACTAACGCTCCTGTGTTGACGATACCAGATGACTCTGGAGGTTTGACGGTGTATACCGATGCCTCTAAAGTTGGTTTGGGTTGCGTTTTGATGCAGCATGGGAAGGTGGTAGCTTATGCTTCTAGGCAGTTGAAGAACTACGAGCATAATTATCCTACTCATGACTTGGAATTGGCAGCTGTGGTTTTTGCTCTGAAGATTTGGCGTCACTATCTTTATGGTGAAAAGATATCGATTTTCACTGACCACAAGAGTCTCAAGTATTTCTTTACTCAGAAGGAGTTGAATATGAGACAGAGAAGATGGCTACTATGATTGTGATATTCAGTATCATCCAGGAAAAGCTAATGTGGTTGCTGATGCCTTAAGTAGAAAGAGTAATCGAGGAAGTGTGGTTCTGACGTGTCTCAGTAAGCCCTTATTGTTCTCCATTGTAAGATTTGGACTTGAGATTTTGTCCGAAAGTTTTGGTGCTGTTTTGGCAGCTGTGTCAGTTCGACCGAGTTTGAGGGACCGAATTGTTGCTCTACAGTCGATTGATCCGGAATTGAAGAAGAAGATTGACTTGATCACTTCAAAGACTAAAGACGTAGAAGATTTCTCCCTAGCCTTTGATGGTGCTCTTGTTTTTAGAGGAAGAGTTTGTGTTCTCGTTGTCGGAAGACCTCGGAGCGTAAATCTTGATCGATGCTCATCATCCATCTTTACTACTCATCCCGGAAGTGTGAAGATGTACCATGATATGAAAGGGTATTTTTGGTGGTCTGGCATGAAGAATGATGTGGAAGATTTCATTGCTAAGTGTGGGACTTGTCAACGTGCGAAAGCAGTCCGGCAGCCTTCGTTCGACCTTCCGCAACCTCTTCCAAGACCTAGTTGGAAGTGGGAAGACATTGCTATGGATTTTGTCAGTTGGCGGTCCGGGGGAAAGGGAATGACTCGGTGTGGGTGGTAGTGGACCGATTACCCAAATCGGCACACTTCATTTCAATGAAGATCACCTATTCTATGGATAAGTTGGCTCGACTCTATGTTGATAATGTGGTGAGACTGCATGGTGTTCCGGTTAGTATTGTGTCAGATAGAGACCCGAGGTTTACGTCGCGTTTTTGGAATAGTCTGCAGAAAGCTCTGGGTACTCAGCTGAATTTGAGTACTGCTCATCATCCTCAAAACGATGGCCAATCGGAAAGGACCATACAGATTTTGGAAGATATGCTTAGAGCGTGTGTCATAGATATGAGTGGTAACTGGGATGACCACCTAGCCTTGGTGGAGTTTGCTTATAATAACGGTTATCAGTCTACTATTGAAAAGGCCCCGTTTAAAGCTCTGTATGGAAAGACTTGTAGAACTCCTCTGTATTGGGATGAAGTTGGAGAAAGGCGTGTTCTTGACCCTGATAAAAGAAGGTCTGACCTTGAGTTTCAAGTTGGTAAGCGTGCGTTTTTGAAGGTTTCGCCGATGAAAGGAGTCAGGCGTTTCAATGTTAAAGGAAAGCTCAGCCCTAGGTATATTGGTCCCTTTGACATTATTGAAAAGGTTGGACCAGTAGCTTACCGGTTGGCTCTGCCCCCGTCTCTTGCTGGTGTGCATGATGTATTCCATGTATCTATGCTAAGGCAATGCTTGACAAGTGTAGAGCAGTTGCTCCAGCATGAACCAGAAGGTTTGAGTGCGGATTTGACGTATGATGAAGAACCGGCTGAGATTTTGGATCGGAAGGACAAGCAGTTGAGAAATCGGACTATACCTTTGGTGAAGATCAGATGGAAGAATCACTCTTTTGAGGAAGCATATTGGGAGAAAGAAGATGAGATGCAGTCCAAGTATCCTCAACTTTTTGGACCTTCAGGTACGTTGTAATTTCGGGGACGAAATATCTTTTAAGGAGGGAGGAATGTAACACCCCCCATATTTCTAACCCGAGATCCGTATTCCAGGTCCGAGAACCCGAAGGTCTAGTCAGGTGAACTTGTGGAGTATCCGGATTGAAGCCCATGGTGTAAAACCCAGCCCTAACCTTGACCCGGAAACCTTGTTATTTGTAGGTCCAGTGACCCGAAGTAAAGTAAGAAGTCAGCTTTGGGCCATCCCAGTGGAGGACTTGGTGTCTGGCTTTGAATCCATGAGAGTTGATGATGAAGTTCTATTTATGGAAACTAAATCTTGATGAAGATCGGATTAGTTGATGGACTTGGAGTGCTCTCTATCATGGTTTGAAGGCATTTCTACCTATTAGGTAAGTCATTTGTTATGTGTGCAAAACCCCTTTAGGATTGGATTTGATCTGGGTCTTCAATTCCCTGTTTTGGAATTCTTTGTCGCATTGGTCGACTGATTGGTCGACTGGACCAGTCGACCAATCCACTCGACCAATGAGTGCTGTCTTTGGCAATTAGGTCTTGCTTGCTCTATTTAAGTCCAATCTCGAGTCTACTTCGTATTTGCTGCCTCAAAACTCCTTGGAATGAACCAAAGACCTCTGCAAGTCATCTCCCTTGCATCCTTGGTGATTTTCTTGACGGATCTTCGTCGAAACTATTCCTTTTGCATCAAAAGGTATGTCTATACTCTCTTCTTCTCCTCCATCTCTTATTTTCTTTCCTTTTTGAGTTGAGACAGTAGAGGAGATGCTGCATTCTCTGTTGCAAACATCTCTCGGACTTGTCTCTCATGATCATCCTAAGGATTAATGGCTAGAACAATGATCTTAACCATGATCATTGCAAGCTTTTGAAGGAATCATGATCAAACCATGATCTAGTCTTTGTTTAACTTCTGATTTGAATTCTGATCTCCTTGGATCTTCTATATTGATCATGTTAGTAGTCAATTGCTGTGTTTTCTTTTCATGATCCATGATCTATCAATCTCTAGTTGTTCTCTTCTACCATACTATGTGTTCTTCATGAATCATGATAGTTACATATATGGTAGGTTTTGTTTCCTTATTTAGATTTATGCTTTTAAGCCTATTTCCTTGAAGATCTAAGTATGCTTTTCATGATACCTTTACCTGAAGCAATGATCCATCCTCCTATTGTTCTTGTCTTTGATTTCTAACTTGAATTCTTCAAGATCCATGGTTGATCTAATTATGGTAACTTTTTGTTTCCTAATTTGGATCTTGATGACTTGATTGGATTAGTGTTTTGAGGTCCCCTATATGTTAGGATACTACTGATGTAGTTTACCCCTTGATTAGTACCCTTTTGAACCACCAAATTCGGATTTCATATTTTAAAACTCTGTTTTTTTAGGCTACTGTTTGCATTGGTCGTTGATTGGTCGATCTGGACCGATCGACCAATCCACTCGACCAATGAGTACAGCAACTCCAGAATTGGTCTGTGTTGGATGTTTTGGTATCTTTTCTGTTAGGGATCTTTCCTAATATGTTGTATACACTTGTTTAGGACCTTCTTCTCAAGTTTGCCAAGATATTACTTGATTTCTTAGGATTCCTTTGCGAGTTATAAAAGGTAAGGATGGTTATTTCCTTAATTGCATAGATAGCATGAATCTAGTTTCTATATTTGAATATCATTGATATGTTTCCTTAATTAGATTCTTACAATGATATACTACTGTTGCATAACTTTAATTACAGTAGCATTACTTATTCTCAAGTTTGCCAAGATATTACTTGATTTCTTAGGATTCCTTTGCGAGTTATAAAAGGTAAGGATGGTTATTTCCTTAATTGCATAGATAGCATGAATCTAGTTTCTATATTTGAATATCATTGATATGTTTCCTTAATTAGATTTTTACAATGATATACTACTGTTGCATAACTTTAATTACAGTAGCATTACTTATTCATATTGAATTGACTCATGTATGATTTACTTACCAATTATATACAAAGTGATTGTAATTATTGATTTCTTTCCATATATGAAGTTACCATATATGTGATGATATGAATTGATGCATGTGTATGCTTAAGTATGGTTTGGAAAGGAGAGGTGTCCTTTTGACACTTCTGTCCTTGGACTACTCCGGGTATATTATGGGATGTTTCCGGAGATGCCCTATGGACACCTTCCTAAACTGTTGGATGACATATTTAGGATTGTCTAGTAGTGTTTGGCTAGGATGTCCTGTTATGTCAGACCCTAATCGGAGGGGTATTGAGACCGAACGACCCGTGGTAGCAATGGGGATTCATGGGCGCTCAAGACCGGTAACCAACCCGTGAGAGGACAGGAATCACATTGTGGGGGCCATTTATTGGTAGGGTTGCATATGGTTAGACTTGGGCTCACGGGCGCTCAAGACCGGTAACCAACCCGTAAGGAGGTGAGAGCTTCCTGTTTACCATATGTGGATGATCAATAGGGTTGATGAGTCCGTAGTCAGGGACTATGAGGACTCTAGTGTGAAGGATACCGGAAAGGATCGTCAGGGACGAGGAATGGACGTATCTGGATCTGACTTGATCTAACTAAGTAGAAGACTTGCATTTGGCTAGGTTTTACCCTAACATGCGCCGGTACTTAGACCAATGGTGATGTGAGAGAGTGGTGACTTAACCCCCAGCCATGGAATGTCCCGAGGGATGCCGGACCCATTACCAACTGATGATGAGTGATTGAGACCTTCCTAAAGAAGTACGGTGCTATGACTTAAAGCATGTCTGCCATTAGAGACCAGCATACATAGAGTTAGATTCATTCATTCGTTGCTTGTCTCATATCATATTGCATTTATGTTTGTTCTGAAATCCTGCCATTTATGTTATTACGGATTTAACTGCCTTACTGAGTTTCTTTGAAACTCATTCCTTTATTGTACAATGTCTGTTAGACTATTCTGCAGGTACTGAGTATTATGACGGTCCCTATGAAGAAGCGCAAGGCGAAGAGGCATATCTCCAGGAAGGTGATTGCGGTTACAACAATTACATTGAAGATCCCGCGAGTGGTTATGCTCCGTACGATGCTTAGTCCGACCATTGAGTGGAAGCGTCCTTGTGCTGTTTATGAGATTTACACTTATAGGGATGTTGTCTATAAAGTGGAGAACAATTTAGTTACCCATTGTACTTGCTACCGGGATTAGATTTTGTCTAGTTTATTCTCTTTTAGAACTACTTTTCCGCTGGTTGTTGAGTGGGATTTTGCCTCCCTTTACATATCTGTTTTTGACACTCTGATTAATCTAGTACTCTGATTTATTTATGATTCATTCTTTCCTTATTGGATCTATGGTTTATCTTCCGCACTTTTATTATGATTGTTCATGATTATGTTATTGTTTATGTGGGAGGTTGATTACTCGATACCTGATCTTCGGGCTGTGGATCACACTCTCGGGTATGCCAGATAGGGTACCGGCTGGGAGGATGTGACAGATTGGTATCAGAGCCCAAGGTTCGAGGAAATCCTAACCACAAAAGACGATAACTGAACATTGCTGAGTCATTGATCTGAAATGACTATTCTACTCTTAGAAGTGAATAATAGAACACTTGGATTAGAAACTTAACCTATGAAGCATAGCAGAACATTTCCGAATAACATACCATAATTATACTTAAACAAATGTCACTAATGCAAAGAAAAGAAAGGTGCATAATATACAATAATTAAATGAAACAAAATGAACTTCATTAATTTCAAAAGCTTTTACAACGATTACATCTGAAATGCATAAATGAAAATCCTAGGGTACAGTCTATCTAGGTGATCTTCTCCGATCTCTCGTATGCTCGAACTCCTCCGCTAGCTGAGTCACCCGATGCTCTATCCTATCCGTCGTGACTCCATCCTCTCATACATCTGCTCTGTCCGACCTCCATCCTCTCTAGCATGGAAGTCATCGATCTCATCTGTGCCCCAAGATCCGAAGTCTCCGGAACTGCATGTGAAGGGCAACCCGCCTCGAAGTGTGATGAAGGAAACTCGTGATGCACGGCTCGGCCTCGTGCATATCGCATCATCTCGGGCCCGATCATCACTATCGGGACCGATATCCTCTCCTCCATCCCCCGACCCCCGATCCTCATCCTTTGACTCCTCATCATCCTCACCCTCCGGACCAGGAGATCTCTCGATCGCTGCAGCCTCATCGACGAATGGTCCGAGTCCCAATAGAGTATCCCCGTGAACCGGTGTCCACCGGTGTATCCTAGAAGCTCACCCCGAAATGCTCGAAGATCAAGGTCGGTAGCCTCCCATAGCAAAGGTTCCGCATGCTAGGCCGCAGAACTAAGTCCAGCATGACCTGCTGAATGATGTAGGAGAGATTGATCTCGAAGCCCATGTAGATGCGGTAGATGACTAAGGCCTCCATCACTGTGACCCGATGGTGATGTCCGGCTTTCGGCATAATGTTTTGGCCGACTATGCGACCGATAATCCGTGCGAGAATCCGTCATCCGTCCGCTGGTCCACGGAGTGAAGCATCGACGGCTATCCCATAGCATAGAGCATATCTCGCGAAGCTCGTACGGCATCGGATGGCTGTCCGGATCCGCTCCTCGCGGTATCCACACACACCGCTGTGGATAGTAAGGAACTGCAAGATCTCAGCCAGTGCTCGAGTGGAGAAGCGAATCTGAGTCCGGAAGACCCTGCTCCTTAGGACAAGTCTAAGTGGATGTCCTTGGCCTCGAGCCTCCTCTGTGTAGGTAAGGTTGCTGAAGAACAACCTCACTAGTTTCGGGTATACCGGCAGATCCTCGGTGAAGAGATGAGTCCACTGCAACGTGTCGAATCTCTGCCGAATCCTAAAGACTCTGAGCTGGCGTAAGTGAAGTAGACGTCCCATCTCGATATTGCAGTAACTAAAGTAGGCCTCGTACAGGAACTCGGGCCGAGGTGTGTCGAACATGTCTGGTCTCCTAATCTCCTGTCAAGGCTCTGAAGGAACCTGACCTCTGCCCCTAAGTGCCCCTACAATGCGACCATGACCTCTACCTCGTCCTTGCCCTCCCCTCTGCATAGTGGGTATTTGAGACAAGAGACAATTGCAGTTAGTGCTACCTTAAGATTTGAGCCAAAAGGGTATTTTCGTAATTTTTTGGAAAATTTCAAATTTGGGGGAAATTTGATTTGAACATACTAGCATGTGCGCAATACTTGGAATTTCATGTCTATGAGGTTTGTTTGAAGAAAATCGATCGAAAACTTGGATTAAAGCGAAAAATTCAGCAAGAAGGAAATTTGGGGATTTTGCAATTTAGGTCAAAATGGGATTTTTGAAAAGTTGAAATTGGTTAAATCAAATTGTATGGACCTATCTACAGTATCATCTTGAGCATGTAGCATTTGATCTCGTGCGAAAATTTCAAGCGGTTTGAGAGAAAACGAAATTTTTCTAAAGATAACGATTTCGGTATGAAAACGTTGCGAGATGAACACCAATATGATAAAACTTGTTGTCTATGCATGGCATTGTGTTTAAAACCTAGGGAATATGTTTCTAAGCATTCCTAAGCATGATTTCTAGCATTGGATACAAGCAAAGCATGGTTTTGTTTGAAATGCAAGCATGAGAAGATGAAAATGGAAGAAAGAATGAGAGATTTACCTTGTTTGTGATGGTTGTGTGTTGTTGTGTTGTTGTTGAAGCACCAAAACACCTCAAGAACACTTGTGAGAACCTTTGGAGACTTTCCCTAGAGCTCTCTCACCTTTGGAAGAAGTTAGAATGAAGTTGGAATGTGGAAATGAGGCTTATAATGCGAATTTTCGCATTCTGTCGCATTGGTCGACTCATTGGTCGACCGGGTCGATCGACCAATCACTCGACCAATGGTCACAGAGACCTCTTTTGCTGTTGAATTTTTGGAAAATGTGATTTTTGCCTTATGGATTATTGTTTGATGACTATATGGATATATTTGAGCATGATTTAAATT
Source organism: Hakea prostrata (assembly GCF_041222555.1). Classification (NCBI taxonomy): domain Eukaryota; kingdom Viridiplantae; phylum Streptophyta; class Magnoliopsida; order Proteales; family Proteaceae; genus Hakea; species Hakea prostrata. The sequence goes on from NC_142602.1 coordinate 57,318,624, forward strand.
TTCAAATCATTTGGACTTGTGGTTTTTGTTGAAACTTCGAAATTCGGTATTTTGATGTTCTCAGTTTTGCAGAATGGTTACTCTGAGAAGTGGGCGTGGTGAATCCAGTGGTCATGAAGGTGGTGAAATACCTCAAGGAGGTGGTGAAATACCTCATGGGGGTGGTGAGATACCTAATGTTGATCAGGGTACCCATGAGATACCCGGTGCCCCGAATGTTGGAAGTTTCCGAGATATTGCCAATATTATGGGCAATATGATGCAGCAGCAAGCAGCTCAGTTCAACCAGATGTTGGTGGGTTTCATGACTCTGCATAATGAGACCCGAGCTGGTGCTAATGTGAATCCTCATGCCGCAGTCCTGAATGCGGGAGGTTTAGCTGGAACTCCTCATAATCGCCCGATGGAGAGTTTTCTGAAGATGCAAGTACCCACTTTCACTGGAGTTACCAAGGACCCCTTGTTTCCTAACAAGTGGCTTCGTGAGTTGGAGAAGGCTTTCCGACATCTGCAATGCTCGGAAGCTCAGAAGATTCTGTTTGCTGAACAGAAGTTGCAACAAGAAGCTGATGCATGGTGGATCTCCACTCGGCCTGTTTTGGAAGGTTTGCATGCAGGAGTTGTAACTTGGGAGTTGTTCAAAGAGGCTTTTTGTATGAATTACTTTCCCGAGGCGGTGAAAGATGCGAAGGAAGCTGAGTTCATGGTTCTTACACAAGGATCTCTGTCTGTGTTGGAGTACCAACAGAAGTTCGAGGAGCTTCATTTCTTTGCTCCGGACTCTCTGAAGGATGACCTCGCCAAAGCAAAGAAGTTCTTCAAAGGACTGCGCCCGCCATTAAAGCTTACCTCACGGTCCAGCCTATAGTGAGCTATGCTCAAGTGGTGCAGAACTCGAAGAAGTTGGAAGAAACAGAGAAGGAAAGTGCTCGTGTGCAAAAGCCCTGGCAGTCAAGGAATTCTGGTTTGGTGGATCGTAATGACCGGCGTTTTGTGAGACCTACACCCTACCCCACTCCTACCTTTCAGCCTAAGAGTGTAGGTCAGAACTCGGGTTTTCAGCAGCCCGGCCAGTTTAGACAGTATGGCGGAAACCGACCACCAGCAAGTGCAAGTGCAAGTGCTAGGCCTTTTGTTCAGAAGCCCTCTGTTGCAGCCACCCCTGTTGGACCCAGCAATCCTGTTTGCTTCTACTGCAAGCAAGCTGGTCATTTCACTCGTGCCTGTCCGAGCGGCTCGCCCAAGCAGCCCGCTCCAGTGGTGAAGAGTGCTCCTGCTCCTCCCTCCGGTAGAGTTTTCAGTATTTCAGTCTTGAGCGGGATCCAAGCCATGAAGTGATTACGGGTATATTGTTAGTTGCTTCTATTTCGCATTTGTCTTATTTGATACGGGTGCATCTCATTCGTTCATGTCATCTCGCATTCATCAAGAAGACTAACCTAATCCCTGAGAAGTTGTCTAGTTGTTTATTGATTAGTACACCTACTGGTCCTGTTGTGAAACTAGATAAGGGGTTATCTAAATGTCCTGTGTTGATTGGTGAGAAGAACTTGGAAGCCAATTTTGTAATTCTTGATATGAAGAACTTCGATATTATTTTGGGAATTGATTGGTTAACAGCCCACAAAGCTGTGTTCCTTTGTTCCTCAAAGAAGATTCAGTTCCATATTTGTGGAAGTCCGGTCTTAGAATTTCTGGGGGGAAAAGAGAAGGGTTTGTAAGAAGGTGGTCTTGCACCGATGCAAGTCTATGCCCTAGTGGATGATGCTTCATCTGAAGGCAAGGGTAAAGTGGAGAAAAGAGTCGATGAAGTCAGGGTTGTCTGCGACTTTGTTGATGTCTTCCCTGATGATCTATCGGGAGTGCCTCCAGACAGGGATGTCGAGTTTTCTATTGATCTCGTCCCTGGTGCCGCTCCGGTATCTAAAGCTCCGTATAGAATAGCTCCTACTGAGTTGAAAGAGTTGCAAAATCAGTTGAATGAGCTCATTGATAGAGGTTTTGTACAGCCTAGTGTGTCACCTTGGGGAGCTCCGGTCTTGTTTGTCAAGAAGAAAGACGGTAGTATGCGCTTGTGCATCAACTACCGTGAGTTGAATAAGCTGACTATCAAGAATAGATACCCTCTGCCCAGAACTGATGATCTCTTCGATCAGTTGAAGGGTGCAGTTGTGTTCTCAAAGATTGACTTAAGGTCCGGATATCACCAATTGAAAGTGAAGTCTAGTGATATCTTCAAGACAGCTTTCCGAACGCGGTATGGTCACTACGAGTTTAGAGTCATGCCCTTTGGATTGACCAATGCTCCTGCGGTGTTCATGGACCTCATGAACCGAGTATTTCACGATGTGCTTGATAAGTTTGTGATTGTTTTCATTGATGACATCTTGATCTATTCGAAGAGCGAAGAAGAGCATGCGAGTCACCTAAGTTTCACTTTGCAAAGGTTGCGAGAAAAGAAATTGTTCGCTAAGTTTAGCAAGTGTGATTTCTGGCTTAAGAGAGTGGTATTCCTTGGTCATGTAGTTTCAGCCGAAGGTATTCGTGTCGATCCTGAAAAGGTTCAAGCTGTGGCTGATTGGGAAAGACTGAAGTCGGTAACGGAAATAAGAAGTTTCCTTGGATTGGCGGGTTACTACAGAAGGTTTATTGAGAACTTTTCTCGGTTGGCTGCTCCTATGACTAAGTTGACCAGGAAAGAAGAAAGGTTTGTTTGGTCTGACGCCTGCGAGAAGAATTTCCAATAGTTGAAAGATAGATTGACAAGTGCCCCGGTTTTGACTATACCGATAGTTCCGGTGGTATGACAGTTTATACCGATGCGTCAAAGATTGGATTGGGTTGCGTACTGATGCAACATGGCAAGGTCGTAGCCTATGCTTCTCGGCAGTTGAAAGATTATGAGCGAAATTACCCCACTCACGATCTAGAACTTGCCGCTGTTGTCTTTGCTTTGAAGATTTGGAGACATTACCTCTACGGTGAGAAGATTGCCATTTTCACGGATCATAAGAGTTTGAAATACTTTTTCACCCAAAAGGAGTTGAACATGAGACAAAGGAGATGGTTGGAACTAGTCTCCGATTATGATTGTGATATTCAGTATCACCCTGGGAAAGCAAACGTTGTTGCTGATGCTCTTAGTAGGAAGAACAAGAAGAAGACTTTGGATTTGAATGCTTTGAGTTTACCATTGTGGTCTTCTATTGAGAGTTTTGATTTGGAAATCATCCCTGAGAATTCTGATTTTATTCTTTCTGCCATGACGGCAAGATCTGGTCTTAGAGATAAGATTGTTGCTCTGCAGAGTTCTGATCAAGAGCTTTTGATCAAAGTTGAGAAGATTTCTTCGAATCCTGAGTCAGACCCCGACTTTGGTATATCCATGGATAGTGCTTTGTTGTTTAGAGGAAGACTGTGTGTGCCGGCAAACGAAGAAATTAAGAAAGAAATATTGAAGGAAGCACACCAGTCAGTCTTTACTATACACCTGGGAACCACCAAGATGTACAAGGACTTGAAGGAACATTTTTGGTGGATTGGCCTGAAGGCTGATGTTGATGATTTTGTTGCCAAGTGTGAGACTTGCCAACGTGTGAAAGTTGTTCGACAACCCCCATCTGGATTACTTCAACCTCTTCCTATTCCTAGTCGGAAGTGGGAGGATATCTCTATGGACTTTGTGACTAGCTTGCCTCGGACAAGTAAAGGCAATGACACTGTGTGGGTGATTGTTGATAGGTTGACCAAATCAGCCTACTTCATTCCTATGAAGATCACTCATACTGGATAAGCTAGCAAGGCTTTACGTGGATAATGTGGTTCGTCTGCATGGTGTGCCATTGAGTATTGTTTCGGATCGTGATCCTAGGTTCACCTCAAGGTTTTGGAATAGTTTGCAAAAGGCCTTGGGAACCCAATTGAACTTGAGTACAGCTCATCATCCACGATCGATGGACAATCCGAGCGGACAATTCAGACATTGGAAGACATGCTCGGATCTTGTGTGGTGGATATGGGTGGTAATTGGGATGAACACCTAGCTTTGGTTGAGTTTGCCTATAACAACAGTTATCAAGCAACAATAGGCATGGCTCCATTCAAGGCTTTGTATGGCAGTACTTGTAGGACACCTTTGTCTTGGATCGAGACAGTGAAAGAAAAGTCTTAGGTCCTGAAATGATTGAAGCTAAGAGTGCTATGGTAGATATGATAAGAGAAAGGATTAAGTCTGCCCAATCAAGACAGAAATCCTATGCTGATAAGAGAAGGACCGATTTGGAATTTCAAGTTGGAGAGAAAGTCTTTCTAAAGGTTTCACCAATGAAGGGTGTGATGAGATTCAATGTTAAGGGAAAGCTTAGCCCTCGTTTCATTGGACCTTTCAAGATTTTGGAAAAGGTTGGACCTGTTGCGTATCGATTAGCATTACCTCCGCCTCTTGCTGGTGTTCACAATGTGTTTCATATTTCGATGCTCTGAAAATACATAGAGAATCCGGAACACATTTTGCAGCAAGCACTTGAAGGACTTAGTGCTGATTTGACCTACGATGAAGAATCGGCCGAAATCTTGGATAGGAAGGACAAGCAGCTGCGGAATCGCACCATCCCTTTGGTGAAGATTCGGTGGAAGAACCATACCCTTGAAGAAGCTTCTTGGGAGAAGGAAGAAGACATGAAGGATAAGTTTTCTTACCTCTTTGGAAGCACAGGTACGTTTTCAATTTCGAGGACGAAATTTCTTTAAGGGGGGGAGAATGTAAAACCCAGCCCTAACCTTGACCCGGAAACCTTGTTATTTGTAGGTCTAGTGACCCGAAGTAAAGTAAGAAGTCAGCTTTGGGCCATCCCAGTGGAGGACTTGGTGTCTGGCTTTGAATCCATGAGAGTTGATGATGAAGTTCTATTTATGGAAACTGAATCTTGATGAAGATCGGATTAGTTGATGGACTTGGAGTGCTCTCTATCATGGTTTGAAGGCATTTCTACCTATTAGGTAAGTCATTTGTTATGTGTGCAAAACCCCTTTAGGATTGGATTTGATCTGGGTCTTCAATTCCCTGTTTTGGAATTGCTGTCAGCATTGGTCGACTGATTGGTCGATTGGACCAGTCAACCAATCCACTCGACCAATGAGTGCTGTCTTTGGCAATTAGGTCTTGCTTGCTCTATTTAAGTCCAATCTCGAGTCTACTTCGTATTTGCTGCCTCCAAACTCCTTGGAACAAACCAAAGACCTCTGCAAGTCATCTCCCTTGCATCCTTGGTGATTTTCTTGACGGATCTTCGTCGAAACTCTTCCTTTTGCATCAAAAGGTATGTCTATACTCTCTTCTTCTCCTCCATCTCTTATTTTCTTTCCTTTTTGAGTTGAGACAGTAGAGGAGATGCTGCATTCTCTGTTGCAAACATCTCTGGACTTGTCTCTCACGATCATCCTAAGGATTAATGGCTAGAACAATGATCTTAACCATGATCATTGCAAGCTTTTGAAGGAATCATGATCAAACCATGATCTAGTCTTTGTTTAACTTCTGATTTGAATTCCGAAATCCTGGGATCTTCAAAATGAACAAGGTGAGAAGAAAATTGGGGTGTTTTTCTCTACGAGAACCAAGAAAAAAGAACCGGTGGTGGTCTCCCCCCTACCAAGGGATGTTTAAGAAAAGAAAAAAGATAGAATATATGGTAGGTTTTGTTTCCTTATTTAGATTTATACATATATGGTAGGTTTTGTTTCCTTATTTAGATTTATGCTTTTAAGCCTATTTCCTTGAAGATCTAAGTATGCTTTTCATGATACCTTTACCTGAAGCAATGATCCATCCTCCTAATGTTCTTGTCTTTGATTTCTACCTTGAATTCTTCAAGATCCATGGTTGATCTAATTATGGTAACTTTTTGTTTCCTAATTTGGATCTTGATGCCTTGATTGGATTAGTGTTTTGAGGTCCCCTATATGTTAGGATACTACTGATGTAGTTTACCCCTTGATTACTACCCTTTTGAACCACCAAATTCGGATTTCATATTTTAAAACTCTGTTTTTTTTTAGGCTACTGTCTGCATTGGTCGACTGATTGGTCGATGGACCGATCGACCAATCCACTCGACCAATGAGTACAAAGCAACTCAGAATTGGTCGTGTTGGATGTTTTGGTATCTTTTCTGTTAGGGATCTTTCCTAATATGTTGTATACACTTGTTTAGGACCTTCTTCTCAAGTTTGCCAAGATATTACTTGATTTCTTAGGATTCCTTTGCGAGTTATAAAAGGTAAGGATGGTTATTTCCTTAATTGCATAGATAGCATGAATCTAGTTTCTATATTTGAATATCATTGATATGTTTCCTTAATTAGATTCTTACAATGATATACTACTGTTGCATAACTTTAATTACAGTAGCATTACTTATTCATATTGAATTGACTCATGTATGATTTACTTACCAATTATATACAAAGTGATTGTAATTATTGATTTCTTTCCATATATGAAGTTACCATATATGTGATGATATGAATTGATGCATGTGTATGCTTAAGTATGGTTTGGAAAGGAGAGGTGTCCTTTTGACACTTCTGTCCTTGGACTACTACGGGAATATTATGGGATGTTTCCGGAGATGCCCTATGGACACCTTCCTAAACTGTTGGATGACATATTTAGGATTGTCTAGTAGTGTTTGGCTAGGATGTCCTGTTATGTCGACCCTAATCGGAGGGGTATTGAGACCGAACGACCCGTGGTAGCAATGGGGATTCATGGGCGCTCAAGACCGGTAACCAACCCGTGAGAGGACATGAATCACATTGTGGGGGCCATTTATTGGTAGGGTTGCATATGGTTAGACATGGGCTCACGGGCGCTCAAGACCGGTAACCAACCCGTGAGAGGACGTGAGAGCTTCCCGTTTACCATATGTGGATGATCAATAGGGTTGATGAGTCCGTAGTCAGGGACTATGAGGACTCTAGTGTGAAGGATACCGAAAAGGATCGTCAGGGACGAGGAATGGACGTATCTGGATCTGACTTGATGTAACTAAGTAGAAGACTTGCATTTGGCTAGGTTTTACCCTGACATGCGCCGGTACTTAGACCAATGGTGATGTGAGAGAGTGGTGACTTAACCCCCAGCCATGGAATATCCCGAGGGATGCCGGACCCATTACCAACTGATGATGAGTGATTGAGACCTTCCTAAAGAAGTACGGTGCTATGACTTAAAGCATGTCTGCCATTAGAGACCAGCATACATAGAGTTAGATTCATTCATTCGTTGCTTGTCTCATATCATATTGCATTTATGTTTGTTCTGGAATCTTGCCATTTATGTTATTATGGATTTAACTGCCTTACCGAGTTTCTTTGAAACTCATTCCTTTATTGTACAATGTCTGTTAGACTATTCTGCAGGTACTGAGTATTATGACGGTCCCTATGAAGAAGCACAAGGCGAAGAGGCATATCTCCGGGAAGGTGATTGCGGTTACAACAATTACATCGAAGATCCCGCAGTGGTTATGCTCCGTACGATGCTTAGTCTGACCATTGAGTGGAAGCGTCCTTGTGCTGTTTATGAGATTTACACTTATAGGGATGTTGTCTATAAAGTGGAGAACAATTTAGTTACCCATTGTACTAGCTACTGGGATTAGATTTTGTCTAGTTTATTCTCTTTTAGAGCTACTTTTCCGCTGGTTGTAGAGTGGGATTTTGCCTCCCTTTACATATCTGTTTTTGACACTCTGATTATATCTAGTACTCTGATTTATTTATGATTCATTCTTTCCTTATTGGATCTATGGTTTATCTTCCGCACTTTTATTATGATTGTTCATGATTATGTTATTGTTTATGTGGGAGGTTGATTACTCGATACCTGATCTTCGGGCTGTGGATCACACTCTCGGGTATGCCAGATAGGGTACCGGCTGGGAGGATGTGACACATGGTCCATACCCAGGACCCATGAATCTGGATCTTTTATCTGAAGAGCCTGCCTTGGCTAGAACTTGGAATTCTGGAAGTCAGGTGTTGTTCAAAGATGTCCGGAATGAAGGTAAGATCTCCCCCATCTCTTATTTAGGGCTAGGTTGGCCTTGGGTATCAACCCCCTAGTAAAAGCACCCTTGTATGGCAAATTACATGGGGGTGGTTACTAGTGGCGGTCGCTCAACCTAAGCGACCGGCCCAAGTGACCGCCCGGTCTGTTTTCAGGGATTTTGCCATATTTTGCCCCCTGACTTCTATAAAAGGCAACCTCCGTCTAATTAACGAATACTTTATTCGTGGTTGCTTATTTGGGAGGTTAGACGGCTGCGGGGAAGATCCGAAAGAGTCTCTGGAGTACTGACAGTGACTTGGAAGATCAGTTCTTTCTTCTCTGACTCTCTGGTGTGAGGTATTGAACTAACCCTTCGTTCTTTACTCTCTTTGTCCGTTAAATTAGTTTTACCATTTTTCCCTCGTCCTTGTGATTACCCCCTTGGATATTTTAACTCTCTTTTTAATCTACTTGAGATGGAATAACCGTAAACGAAACCCTGTTTCTGTGAGATGGTTAATCCAATCAAGGGGAGGGTTATGGGTAATCTATTGATGGTAATGGTTAGTTTTCTCTCACCCTTTTGGCTTAGGGAGTATTGAATTCGAGACTTAGGTCAAGATTACTCGAAATCCGGATTGAAATTGAGTAATCAGAAGCCTGAGTTTCGGATTGAAACTCACTGTTTTTGGGGCGGTCACTAGTGGCGGTCGCTCAACCTAAGCGACCGGCCCAAGCGACCGGCTGGTAAACAGTGACCAATTGGATTTTGGTTCTGATTCAAATTGATTCATGTGACTTATATATTCTAATAACCCTGTGTTTGGGTGTTTACTGTTTAAAAGAAAAGTCTACTAATAGTTACTGGATTCCATTTTGCGGACATTTCAATTATATGCAAGTAAGGACAATCTATCTTATCTATCTACATATACTTGAACATGTTAATCTGATAGTTGTTAGTCTTAATTTCTATTGTTATATGCTGTTGTAGTTGTATTTAATTCTGATATACTACTGCTATTTGCCTTGAACTCATAATTACATGGTGAATTGTGAATGTTATATGATTATGGTAATTGGTATATGGTTATGATAGTTGGGGTGTTCCTTTTGGGATATCTTGGCTGGTGATATCAGAAGGCTGTGGAATGGAACACATGCCTGCTGATACCTTCAGCACTATCATGATTAATTGATGACATTATTAGGATGACTCTAGATTGCATGGCTAGGTACCCCACATGCTACTACCCTTTCAGTAGGAGGATTGAAACCGAGTGACCCGTGATGACAGTGATGTGACTTGGTGGTCCACTGTTAGTCATATAAATGGTAGAGTTGCATATGTTAGGGTTGGGCTCATGGATGTCCAAGGACCGGACCGGGTGTCGTGAGGAATCATGAGAGCATCCGCCCCAATAATATGTGGATGACCATAGGGTTAAGGAGTGGAGTCCAACAGAGGTAGCCAGTCCGTGAGGATTCTTACTTCTAGGTTGCGAAGGATACTGAACCGAGTTGGTTGGTGCCATAGGGGATGTATCTGGACTTCATGTAGACATGTAACCATTATGACCTTGCATTGGATTAGAAACCCCGACATGCGCCTAGTACTCATTACCAATGGTTGTGGTGAGAGAGTGTTGACTTAACCCCTAACCATGGTTTGTGAGCCAGGTGTGGACTTTCCATTTTTCCCTGGATCCCTACAGAGGTAACCAGTCCTTGCCGGATCAGAGTGATGAGACTTACCCAGAGGAGGGCTGGTGTTTATCTTAAAGCATGTCCACTGTTAGAGACTTGCATAGTTAGAAATCATAGCATCATTCATATTTTGCATTCATTCATATTACTTTTGTATCATGGCATTATTGGATGATGGATGAGATTTATGATTGTTTCTTACTGAGTTCTTTAGAGCTCATTCCTTTATTCTTTGTATGTTTATAGCCTGCACAGAAGAGGGATTTATATCTGAAGATGGCTGGTTTCCTATGAAGGAACCATCCCATATGAAGAAGATGTGGCACCGCCAATGGGAGATGGAAATAGCATGTGCGGGAGTTCCTACGGGTGCATGGAGTGCGCTTATAGCACCGGTTGATGGTCAGAGGCGAAAGGTGGTCAGGCAGTTCGCACAAAGACTGGAGAAGAATTGGAGGACCCCTCACCTTATTAAACTGGAGTCTAAGTTCATTGACTTTGAAAAGCAAACTGGAAAGAAACTGATATAAACACTTTTGAATTATTCCGCTGCCCTCATTTTTGTTTTATTCCTTTATTTCTTTCCTTAGATGTTGGAGTATTTTGGACTCCTGTAATTCATTTAATTCAGTTATTGAATATTATTTGATCTTGATTATCTGTATTTGTCTTATATATTGTTGATAGACTAAAACCTTGGATCTTGTGACGGATCGCACCCACGGGTTGTCAGGCGGGTAACCGAGACCAACGGGTGGGGTGTGACAACATATCACACATTACCTTGTTTCACCCAAAATCACAAAATGTCAAATATGTCATTGATATCTAACCCATCAATCTTTGCAATGTGACTTACAAAGTTCTTGCAAAAATCTTGGCAAATCGGCTGAAACCCTTGCTTCCTCTCTTCATCTCACCCCTTCAGAGTGCTTTCGTGCCCCCTGTCACGCCCTCCCAGCCGGTACCCTATCTGGCATACCCGAGAGTGTGATCCACAGCCCGAAGATCAGGTATCGAGTGATCAACCTCCCACATAAACAATAACATAATCATGAACAATCATAACAAAAGTGCGGAAGATAAACCATAGATCCAATAAAGAAAGAATGAATCATAAATGAATCAGAATAATAGATATAATCAGAGTATCAAACAGATAAGTAAAGTGAGGCAAAAATCCCACTTTACAACCAGCGGAAAAGTAGCTCTAAAGAGAATAAACTAAATAAAATCTAATCCCAGTAGCTAGTACATTGGGCAACTAAATTGTTCTCCACTTTATAGACAACATCCTTATAAGTGTAAATCTCATAAATGGCACAAGGACGCTTCCACTCGATGGTCGGACTAAGCATCGTACGGAGCATAACCACTCGCGGGATCTTCGAGTAATTGTGGTAACCGCAATCACCTTCCCGGAGATATGCCTCTTCGCCTTGCGCTTCTTCATAGGGACCGTCATAGTACGCAGTGCACTGCAGGATAGTCTAACAAACATTGTACAATAAAGGAATGAGTTTCAAAGAAACTCAGTAAGGCGTTAAAAATCCATAATAACATAAATGGCGGGATTCCGAACAATCATAAATGCAATATGATATGAGACAAGCAATGAATGAATGAATCTAACTCATGTATGCTGGTCTCTATTGGCGGACATGCTTTAAGTCATAGCACCGTACTTCTTTAGGAAAGTCCACTCACATCCTCAACCATTTAAGATATCTTGGATTCTCTCACGGATCATTTCACCGGTCTTGAGCAGCCGATTGGTAATGGGTCCTTCATCCCTCGGACAAACCTTGGCGGGGGTTAAGTCAACACACTCTCTCACAACCATTTGGTATAAAGTGCGGCGCATGTCGGGTAAAACCTAGCCAAATGCAAGTCTTCTACTTAGTTACATCAAGTCGATCCAGATACTTCCATTCCTCGTCCCCGACGATCCTTTCCGGTATCCTCACACTAGAGTCCTCATAGTCCCCGACCACGGACTCATCAACCCTATTGATCATCCACATATGGTAAACGGGAAGCTCTCACGCCTCTCACGGGTTGGTTACCGGCTTAAGCGCCCGTGAGCCCAAGTCTAACCATATGCAACCCTACCAATAAATGGCCCCCACAATGTGATTCCGTCCTCTCACGGGTTGGTTACCGGTCTTGAGCGCCCATGAATCCCCATTGCTACCACGGGTCGTTCGGTCTCAATACCCCTCCGATTAGGGTCTGACATAACAGGACATCCTAGCCAAAAACTACTAGAGAATCCTAGATATGTCATCCAACAGTTTAGGAAGGTGTCCAGAGGGCATCTCCGGAAACATCCCATAATATTCCCGTAGTAGTCCAAGGACAGAAGTGTCAAAAGGACACCTCTCCTTTCCAAACCATACTTAAGCATACACATGCATCAATTCATATCATCACATATATGGTAACCTTATATATGGAAAGAAATCAATAATTGCAATCACCTTGTATATAATTGGTAATTAAATCATACATGAGTCAATTCAATATGAATAAGTAATGCTACTGTAATCAAAGTTATGCAACAGTAGTATATCATTGTAAGAATCTAATTTAGGAATCATATCTATGATATTCAAATATAGAAACTAGATTCATGCTATCTATGTAATTAAGGAAATAACCATCCTTACCTTTTATAACTCGCAAAGGAATCCTAAGAAATCAAGTAAGATCTTGGCAAACTTGAGAAGAAGGTCCTAAACAAGTATATACAACATATTAGGAAAGATCCCTAACAGAAAAGATACCAAAACATCCAACACAGACCACTCGGAGTTGCGTACTCATTGGTCGAGTGGATTGGTCGCTGGTCCAGTCGACCAATGCAGAAGAGCCTAAAAAAACAGAGTTTTAAGATATGAAATCCAATTTGGTGGTTCAAAAGGGTACTAATCAAGGGGTAAACTACATCAGCAGATTCCAACATATAGGGTACCTCAAAACACCAATCAAATCAAGATATCAAGATCCAAATTAGGAAACAAAAAGTTACCATAATTAGATCAACCATGGATCTTGATGAATTGAAATAGAAATCAAAGACAAGAACAATAGGAGGATGGATCATTGCTTCAGGTAATGGTATCATGAAAACATACTTAGATCTTCAAGGAACAAGGCTTAGAAGCATAAATCTAAATAAGGAAATAAAACCTACCATATATGTAACTACCATGCTTCATGAAGAACACATAGTATGGTAGAAGAGAACAACTAGAAATTGATAGATTATGGATCATGGAAAGAAAACACAGAATTAACTACTAACATGATCAATAAAGAAGATCCAAAGAGATCAGAATTCAAATCAGATGTTTAACAAAGATTAGATCATGGTTTGATCATGATTCCCTCAAAAGCTTGCAATGATCATAGTTAAGATCATTGTTCTAGCCTCAAATCCTTAGGATGATCATGAGAACATGTTCGGAGATGTTTGCAACAGAGAATGCAGCATCTCTTCTCGTCTCAACTCAAAAAGGAAAGAAAAACAAAGATGGAGGAGAAGAAAAGAGAGTAGACATACCTTTTGATGCAAAAGAAGAGTTTCGACGAAGATCCGTCAAGAAAACACGAAGGATGCAAGGGAGATGACTTGCAGAGGTCTTTGGTTCGTCCGAGAGTTTGGAGGCAGCAAATACGAAGTGGACTCGAGATTGGACTTAAATAGAGCAAGAACAACCTAATTGCCAAAGACAGCACTCATTGGTCGAGTGGATTGGTCGATGGCCACGACCAATCAGCGACCAATGCTGACAGCAAGACCAAAACAGGGAATTGAAGGCCCAGATCAAATCCAATCCTAAAGGGGTTTTGCACACAAGTCAAGTGACTTACCTAATAGGTAGAAATGCCTTCAAACCAAGATAGAGAGCACTCCAAGTCCATCAACTAATCAGATCTTCATCAGGATTCAGTTTCCATAAATAGAACTTCATCATCAACTTTCATGGATTCAAAGCCAGACACCAAGTCCTCCATTGGGATGGCCCAAAGCTGACTTCTTACTTTACTTCGGGTCATCGGACCTACAAATAACAAAGTTTCCGGGTCAAGGTTAGGGCTGGGTTTTACACCCCCAAGACAAATAACTGATAACATCTTCATTGCCCAATAAATCTTTCATTTCATAAACAAAACAAGAAGTAAAGTTGGTTATGTAGATTTCAAACTTCATTGTCCAAAGCCTATGATAGGGTGGAATGAAATGTCATTTCTTCCCTATTAGCATGTTGGGCTTCAACCACCACTGGTTTAGCCTGGTTGACAAACTTTTAAGTTCTGCGACCTTCTTTATGAAATTCAATGGTTGTCCTTATCTTCGATTTTCTGGAACTCGAGGGCTGCGCCAAGGATGCCCCCTCAACTCTAACTTATTTCTTTTAATCATGGAAGTTCTCTCTAGACTCCTCTATGAATATAGAGACCTAAATTTATTTAACGGGATCAAAATTGTGAGATTTGCCCCTGAGATCTCACATCTGTTCTTTGCTGATGATACTTTCCTGTTCTGTAGAGCAGAAAAGGATGATGTGTTATCCATCAAAGCTGCCCTTGAACTCTTTTTTTATCTCACCGGACAAGAAAATAATTTTCAAAAGAGTGAGGCTTTCTTTAGCAGAAATGTTGCCCAATGCCACAAGTCCCAAATCCTGTCTATTTTGGGAATTGCAAAAATGAAAAAGGAATCCCAATACCTAGAACAAGTTTGTTCCATGGAAAAGACAAATAAAAAAACTTTGACTTCATCCTCAATAAAATGAACCACAAGTTTGCTCCTTGGAAAGCTTTTGCACTCTCATGGGCATGGAGAGAATTTCTTATCAAATCTGTGCTGCAGCCTTTATCTCTATACTACATGCAGTGTTTCCGGCTCTCGTAGATAACATGCAAAAAACTAGACTCTCTTTGTAAAAAGTTATGGATGGGGAAGCCTAGAAAACAGAAGATGCTTAATTAGTTCTCTTAGGATCAATGCTGCCAACTAAAAAGTAGGGGAAGACTGGGGTTCAAAAAAATAGAGGATGTCAACACTGCGCTTCTCCTAAAGCAGGGATGGAAGCTGCTTAGTGATCCTCAAACTCTGTGGGCTAGATGCATAAAGGCAAAGTATTTCCCCAACTCAACACTTCTAAACCCAAAGGTATGGGGAAAAAATGGGTCATTAACATGGAGGAGCATATGTACTGTTATCCCTACCCTGGAGAGTGTGGTTAATTGAAAAGTGGGTAGTGGAAAGCATACATCCTTCTGGTTTGATCCATGGTACTTACATGGAAGCATTATCTACAAAGAATTCTAAGAAGCACATATTTGGAAATTGGAATCTTGGTGGCTAAAATGTCACAACTACTGCTTCTGAACAGGGAGTATCTCACACACTTCAATATTTCTAATCCAACTCCATCCACACCCTCTCTCTCACCATCTGATGACTCTTGGGTCTCTCTTATTTCCTCTAAAGGTGATTTCATTTGCAGTCTAGCAAGACATGCATTGGAAAAAAGAAAAACTCCGCCCTCTACCTAATGCTTACCAGCAATGTTGGAAATTTTTTTGGAAACTACCCTTGCACCCCAAATTTAAATATTTCTTTTGGCGTCTTCTGGATGCAGGGTTACCAGTTAAGTCTACTCTGTCCTAATGGAAGGAGATGCAAACTTGTTGTGAATTTTGTGCAGACAAGAAGGAGACATTATGGCACGTCTTCATTTCTTACGAATGGACTAAGAGAATTTGGACAGCAGGACCAATACGATTAAGAATGGAGCACATTGCACAAGAATCTATACTCCATATGTGTAATGACTTCCTCCTTAATCTCCAATCAGACATAAAAGCAAAGCGTTGGTTTTTCTCTAACATAATTATCACTTGTTATTTGTGTGGAAAGAAAGAAACTGTAAAATCTTTAAAATTCACAAACCAAACCCCCACAAACTCCTTGACAATGTCCAATACTAGTTGCAGGTAACAAACAAAACTTAGGAAAACACCCCCACCCTGAAGAAAAATAAGGAAACCATAACTAAAACTCAAACTCATGATGTATTAATTGAAAAATATTTACCAAACTCATATCCATGTTTGTGTGTAGGGGTATCTGATGTTCGCTTGACTACTATAGGGTGGAGTGTGGGGATAGCTGAGCAAGGAAGAATAAACAACATGAAAGCAGGAATAGATCAAAACCTCAACAAGATGGAAGCAACAATAGTGGAAATTTGGGAAGGACTGTAGTACACAACAACAACAAAGATACCAATCAAAGAAATTTGGTGCAACATCCCTGAAGTTCTCAACCTGTTACCAAAACCTAAAAAAATAGCATTGCCACTACACTTAACTACATCTTTGGTGGATATTCTAACTAAAGGCCAACAGGCATCGTTTTGTAACTTTAAATCCCCCACCCTCTTAAACCACTTTAATAACATAGCATATAGTATAGTCTCTAAAGCTGGACATAACTTAAATATCAGTGCCAATCCAGCTGCATTATGTATTACTAAGGACTGATTTTTTGCTTTATTATAAAAAGAAAAAGAAAAAAAAGATTTAATTGCAGAGTTCATTTTACCAAAAAAACAAAATTGCAGAGTTGAAAAAAGTAAAAGGTGAAAGATGATGGTATTTCCTTAATTAAAAATTTCAATGTGACAAAATAACAGGAAATTTGAAATGAATGGCATCAATTTATTGGAAAAAAAATTGCAAAGTTCATTTTACCAAAAAAAAAAAAAAAAAAAAAAAAGAAAAAAGAAACCAAATTTATTAGTTCAAAAGATAGAGTTTTTTACATTAGCCCCCTCCATTTCAATTGAAAACTCGGCGCATCCCCCTCAAAATTGAAACCGTAAAAAGTGCCCCTCCACATTTAACACCGTTAAGTTTCCTTTTGCTTCAAAATTGTTTTTACAATTTTACGCTCACTTGACATCCTAAATAATATTTGTAAGAATTTTTTTTACATGAGCCCCCTTCATTTCCATTGAAAACGTAATGCTCCCCCTCCATAAGAAAAACCTTACAAGGCACCTTCACACTTCACACCATTAGTAAAGGTACCATTAGTAAAGGTACACAATTAATTGCTTAAAGTCAAATTAATTTGTTAATATGACTACATTGGCCATAAAGTGATCAAATGATCATGCAATAGTTTAATTAATTTGAGGAAAATTTTGGTCATATAATCTAGGGTAATATGGTGACATCAAACATAATGTTTTGGATTTTAAAATGAATATTAAAAATATTATGATTTTATATGAATTTATTAAGTGTGGGTAAAATGACAAAATCATATTCACGGTTAAAAGAGAACAGACGTTGTGAAGTGTGGAGGGGGCTTTATAAGATTTTGATTTTGGGGAGGTGTTGAGTGGTTCCAATCAAAATAGAGGGGGGCTCATATAAAAACTTTTTAGGATTTTAAATAAAAAGTTATTCAAATGAGGGTAAAATTGTCAAATTAAAGTTAAAACTAGCGAAAACCTAATAGTGTTAAATGTGGATGGGGGGCTTTGTAAGATTTCAATTTTAAGGTGGTGCACTGAGTTTTCAGTGGAAATGGAGGGGTTCATGTAAAATATTCAAAGATAAAAGGTGAAAAATCCCTAATGTTTCTTTTGGGCTGCATTTGTTTGCAAAGGTAGGGTGGGAATAAAGGGGTGAAATAAATAAATATGTGGGCCCTATATATAATGGGTTGAGGGAGAAGGAAATAAAAAGAAGAGATTTTATGGAAAAGTGTTAAAGGTGGGTACTAACTACTTTGTTGTTTTCCACATTTTTCTATAAAATTTCATATATTTATGGTATTTTGAAAAGACATGAGGTGGAAAAATTAGTATGCCATTTCAGCAATAAACTTCCAGTGAATCAAACAAGCCACACTTTGGGATTTTATGGATGAATTTGTTTTTTCAAACTTTTTCCTACCCACCTTCCAGTAAACAAACAGTGCCTTGGTGTTCGTCCCTTGGTTGGGTTGTGTAAAATGTTAAAGTCTTGTATCCTTTGAAACATACAACAATCATTTTATTTGTTGTTATACTCCAAGAGGTTGGTATGTAACATACTTAATTTACAAATACTAGTAATGACGCACATGCACAAGCACATGTGAAGTGTTATCGAATAGAATATTTTTTTTATTTGTGTGTAAAATCTGCTACAAAGCAAGAAAGAATGAAAAGAAAAAGTGCTAATACTCCCCCGACATGTATATTATGGATGCCCATCTTGTTGAGAAGCTGAGAAAACTGAGTAGTCATAGGCAAATCCACAAGTTGATCATGTAAAGAAACGTGTAGAGGCTAACTAATTTTTCCATCCATAACCTTTTCTCAAACTAGATGGCAACCAATCTCTTTGTGCTTAGCTCACTCATGAAAAACAGGATCAGCTACGACATGAAGAATAACTTTATTATCACAAAATAGTAAAGCTAGTGATAGGTGAGGTATGTGTAGATCCTGCAATAAAGAAGAAGGCCAAATAATTCACAAGTGTTGTCAATCATAGCTCTATACTTGACCTCAGCTGATGAATGCATAACTATAGCCTTTTTTAATTTCCAAAAGATCAACACATTTCCTAAAAACACACAAAAGCCACTAACTGGCCTCTTGCTATGGTGGAATCAGAGGGGAAAACTAAACCCTGACCTATTGTACCTTTGATGCATTATAAAAGTTGATCAGCAACATGAAGATTATAGTCCAGGCTTTGCTAAGAATTGAGAAATTCCTTGGGAGAACAAGCCACTTCGATTCCCAAAAAATATTTCAAGGGACCAAGATCTTTGAGTTTGAATTGAGCATCTAAGGCTAATTTAGCTCATCAACTTGTTTAGCATTGTTGCTCACAATAACGGGCGAGTCACAAAATCCAATAGCTCCATTTTCCTTCTTGTTCATCAATTGGAAATCAAGACAAACCGGGCACTACGATGAGACGTGAAAACACCGGAGCCCATTCCGACCTCGATATGTGGAATCGTCTTGCGCCATATGTACAGAGGAGACATGGTCCAAGCCCGGTGAAGAATGCAAATTTCAAAGATTCTGTGAGCGTAATGGTATAAGGCCTGCCTAACTGTGCCGTTTCGTACGTAACAACGTGCTCTCCCTTTAATTGGAAATGAAAGAAAAAAGAATTAGTTCGGATCCTCCCACATGTTCAATCTTTTTTTCGCACTTCGTGCTCCGTTTGCTGAAATGGGTAGAACTTCTCGTCAACGTTCTTTTTTTCTTTATCATAATCCTGCTTTTCTTTTCTTTTCTTTTATTATTATTATGAGACTTGGTCCCGTCCAACATATGCATATCACATACTTTTTCAAAAGTGAGATCACAGATTCGGACATGGGTGCACCCCTTGCTTCCAATAAGAAAAGATCAAGATTCGGTCCAAGGGATTCGGGTGGGCATGGAATAATGGACTGATTTTGATGGTTTTCTTCTTCCAATCTTTCTTGTCGAGCTTATTGAATAACATCGGATTCTGGTAAAGCGAAATGTCATCCAGAAGAAGAGAAAGCAATGGAATGTTTGCGAACTTGGTGAACAAGGTATCAGCTCTAGATTGTTTGAATCCCAAGTATAGCAAAGTGGAGGAAAATTTGGAAAGCAACCTCTAAGAGGCTTGTTTTAAACCATAGAGAGATTTGTGGAGTTTGCAAACTGGATTTGGAGGCAAAGGCTCCCCTTCATGGTGATACCCTAGTGGAATGGTCATGAAGACTTTCATGTAAATCAATGTGAAGAAAAACATTATTGACATCTAAACCCAAAACAACAGTTACAACAAGGAGGACTTTGACAGCAGTGAGATTAGCAACGGGGAATAGGTATTGAGAAAGTCAATACCTTCTTATTGGGTATACCCATTGGCAACTAAACAGGCTTTATAGTGTTCAAGGGGTTCATCGGCATTAAATTTGCGCTTATAAATTCATTTGCAACCAATGAGATGCTTACCAAGAGGGAGAGTGACAATAGATCAAGTGTGATTCAGCGAAGGCAGAGGATCCAAGAGAAGCAGCAACTTGAATCGATGAAAAGGACTCATTAAGGCCCATGAGGAATTGCAAGGCAACACTTCTGCTCCTGATAACTCACCCAAGTGTTCATGCCACAATTGGTATACACAAGAATGGGTTGAAATCCATTCAATTCATCCCACAACATTTTTAATCTTGCGTAATAACTATTCACATCCTTTGCTCCTTGATGTAGTGAAACTTTCTTACTCTTTAGTTGATAAATTCGTGGGCCATTTGCCTCCTAGAAGCATTTGCGAAGATCGATCCAGATGCCATGAGTTGTGGAAATATAGAGCAAGCTAGCAGCGAGGAAGTCACCATACTATTAACACGAAGCCAAGAACTGTAGAAAAGATCTGGTGTAGTTGGTTAAGGAATATTGCCATCAATGAAGGATAGCTTGTTTTGGTTATTATTGCCACAAGCATTGGCTCTACTCTAGGTATTGTACTTCGGGCCTGTGTATGCGGGAACAACAAGAACGAGACATGGGTGATCTCTTTTATGGAGATAATAGGGGCTACTAGTTTCTTTTGAAGAATAGTATTAGAGATGACTTGGGTTGGGTTGCCTGCTAGAGGCCAAGTACAAGATCTACATATTTTTTAATCAAATTTGACTTCAAATCTTAGGAGATCCAACTGAAAAAACACTACTGCATATTACATTCATGTTGTTTACTATGCCATTTATTTAACATGTTATGATTGCACAAAAGAATCATGACAGGGGAAGCCAAATGTGGTGACTACATGGCCTCAAATGCAAGACTAGGTTAGTTTCTCCTACCCAGACAATTTTTTATGCAGCATAAAGAAACATAATAAGAAGACAGACTTCGGCACAATAGTAAGGTTCTTGTTATCCACCAGGATTCTCCACACCACCATCCTCATCACATTATCCCCCCCCCCCCCCCCTTTTCATATCTACCATGATTCTCCATGTAGATTCTCCATATCACTACCCTCATCACATTATCCTTCCACCACATCTTTCTATATATGCCAAGATTCTCCACATCATCACTCTTATCACATCATTATCCTCCTATTTCATCTTTTCTATGTTGTATTATTTTGTAATATTTTGTTAATCATTTTGATTGTACTTCCTAACTAGTAGGAGTAGATTAGGAAACATTCATGCATATATTGCACTCTTATTGTAAAGAGAATACAATCATTTTAACTATTTAATGTTTAACATGTATCAGCCTAAGAATTTGATCATCTTTCTTTTCAGCCATGATTGGCACAACTTTGCTTTGTAGGGATGTTGTATACACTGTGCATCTTCGTGAATCCCATCCATGCATTGATGCCACCACTGCTAGCGACCTGATTGGTGCATTTATACAACTTCTTCTTAGCCATTTGTTTATCATTCCTACCCTTTTTTCATTTTAATCTAATTATTCAAGAGACCTTCTATTGGAATTTTCTAATGTTAAAATGACTACAATTGGCAATTCTACCCTAGAAAGAAAGTGACCTTAAAATTCGAATATCGTGAAGACCATCTCTGCAACCCAAGATTGGGATAGGTAGAGGTTTTTTCTCCCCTCAAATCTCTCCACCACACTTACTGACGCATTAGGATGAGGGCTTACCCCTAAAGTATAATAAGAAAAATTAGAGGTGAGTCCCTTCCTTGATGTATGGTGGAAAAATGTGAGGAAAGCATAGACTTCTGCCCACCAGTGTAGAGGATCTGGACTTGAAAACTCTATTGTTATGAAGAATATGGACTTTGTAATTTGATTATAAAGTCAACAAAGTAAGTCAATCATTCAAAAAAAATAAAAATAAAACATAAAGTAGAGAACAAATAAAGAAGGGCACAAATTGCACGATGAAAACATGTCACAAAATGTATGGTCTTGCTTCCCTACACAATGGTGAACAGACTTTGGAATCTGATCAGTTCATAGTCCTTCCTTAGAAAGAGAAACACCCATCAAGACAAGCTCCCTAGAATTTTTTTCTTTAGGACATTAGTACTTTTTGTTTGTTATTATCAAAATATGTTTAAGGTATGATGTAGCTTCCCCCAACAATTTGCTTAAATACTTAAGCTTTTAGAAGTCAACTTCTTCATTCACAAACTTCAATTTCTGATTTGGGCGGTTATCAAATCACTTCTATTGTTAACAAGGGAGTGTTATGAATTGTCTTGTCTTCTTTCGAAAGTATATGGTCAACATTCAATAATATGATAGATTAATTTTGCAATCTTAGAACCAAACATAAGAAGTGCTGCATATGCAAAGTATAGATCAAAAAATAAAGAGAATGATAAAATATGGAGTGGGAAAGGGCAATAAGATCCTTCATTAGTTCGCTGGCTGTGGTTGGTCTTCGTCCTCTTCTTCTTCATCTCCTACTTCATTGTCATCCTTTGATGATCTCTCTTTTTCCTTATTGAAGTCAGAGTCTAGCCCATCATCATACTCAAAATCAGTACTACCTCATCATTAAGCTCAACATTTGTAGTTGTTTCCTCATTATTGTGCTCAAGATGCGTGACACAACATTGGTTACATTTGTGGTTTATGGCATACCTGCATCTGAATTGTGCATTTGGTCATTGCTAACTGATTTGGTCTTCATACATGGAGTCATTTTGCTATTATCTATTACAATTGATTCAATCTTTGTTGTAGCAGTTGCAATATTTATACCATGGATACCTTGCAATGTTTTTCCATGGATACCATCACCACTCCTGGTAGCACTAGTAGATCCCTTGCCTATATTCTTCAGACTCCCAAAAGATTAGCTATTATATTATTATAGGCCTTGCTACTAGATCAAGAACTGCCTCCAACATTTGGTGTTGTTGATTGCTGCTAAACCCTTCTGAGTTGGCTGCTTCTCAACCCTTCAAAAACCCGGGTCCTAATAGGTATAGGGATGCACAACCACGAAAGAAGAAGAAGCAAACTGTCATTGTAAAATCCGGCCTCATCCTAACCCTGACCCGGCCCGGATTTTATATTGTTGCAGGTCCGAAGACCCGAAGGGGTGGTAGAAGAGACCTGTGGGCCCTCTTAGTTGATGATTCGATGCTAGAAGCGGATCCTATGGACATTGACGATGATGCCCCTTACTTGAGCACATTGTCGGTTTTGAGTGAGAATCTGCGCATCGACGAAGATTGAATTAGTTGAAGACCTTCCCGGAATCCCATGATCAATCCGAAGGTATTTTCTGAAACTAGACTTATTGATTGACTTGTAGGAGAAAACCCCACTTGATTTGACCCTGTATAGCCTTCCAAATCCACTCCTGAAGTTGTTGTCATAGCTTGGTCGAGTGCCTGGTCGACCAAAAGTCGACCAAGAGTCATGAAATCCGAATATTCATGAAATCTCTTCCCATTTTGCCCCTACCTTCTTGGAACTCGTGAATGAGGACCTAACCTAATCATTGGCACTCCAGAGCTCGAGGTTGGACAGTCTCTTGGGCTATTCTTTGAAGTTTGGGAAGATCTTGACTCTAATCATTAGTGTATGTGTTAATCATCAATCCAAGGTATGATTCTTTCTATCCTCTTCTAATCTATTCATTTCCCTATCATTGATAATCTTGAGACCATGGCTGAAGTGCTGCAATCTTGCAAACACTCAACCATGAGTTTCCCCTCTCCAATTCCTTAAACATCTTCACTCATGATATACTATGATTCAATTAAAATTAATTTCACTTCATCACTTTGATTCTATTCAATCTAGCCTAATTGATTTAAATCTGATATGTAATTGCATGATAAGCTTAGACTATATTGAAATTAAGACTCTAACTCAATTCTTATCCTTTATTTGATTGATTCCTACCATCCTTTACAATTTCTATAAATTCCATTTTGATTCTTGAGGATTACCATATAGAACCTAATATTTCGAATTGAGCATTTTTGATTGAACCGTTGGATCTTCATGAAAATTGGTGTGCAATATCCTCTTACTGTTATAAACATGCCCTCCAAATTTCATGTCAATCGGAACAGTGGAAGGGCAGCTTCTGATCACATTTCCTTTGCTGCCCAGAAGTTAACAAGTCTTGGTCGACTGACAGTCGACCAGCCAGTCACCCAAGAGTTGTTAAAGCCCTGTTTTCAGCCGAATTGATCCGTTTGAACCCCGATTTGAATGCTTTCTTCTCTGATGTTGCTTGTATGTTATCTAGGGTGTCAACACTAACTTTGGAACCATTCTTTGTGATCCTTGAATTTAATTACAACTTGATTAAGGTAAGGACAGTCGTTAACTTAAGTATGTTAATTACATCAACATGCTTACATTATGGGAAGTTAATGATTATGTTAATACGAGTATTTCCTTTACCATACATGACTGTTAAATGTTTCTTATCAGTAATACAATGTCATATATTATTTAGAACATCATGTTCAATTATGCTTTATGAATTTAAATATGATCAATCATGTTATGATATACATTGTTTATATGATGAATTATTGATTCAAGTATGATATGATGAGATTGAGCTTGTGATTGATTACGTATGACTTGGGATTGGGAGGTGTCCTTTCGACACTTCTGTCCTTGGGCATCGGAGGGAATAGTATGGGATGTTCTCCGATGGTGCCTATCGACACTTTCCCGGGTCATTGGGTGACATATATAGGGTTGTCTAGGTGTATGGTTAGGATATTTTCCTTGTCGTATTAGACCCGAATCGGAAGGGTATTGAGACCGAACGACCCGTGGTAGAATATGAGCGAGAGTACTCAAGACCGGTATCCACTCCGTGAGAGGGCTTGAACTATATTGCGGATACCCGAAAGGGACCATTTATTGGTAGGGTTGCATATGGATAGACCTGGGCTCACGGGCGCTCAAGACCGGTAACCAATCCGTGAGAGGATGTGAGAGCTTCCCGTTTACTATATGTGGACGACCAATAGGGTTGGTGAGTCCGGTGAGTAATATTCGTGACTCTAGTGTGAAGGATACCGGAAAGGATCGCCGGGGGCAAGGAATGGACGTATTTGGATCTGACATGATATGACTGTGTCACGCCCTCCCAGCCGGTACCCTATCTGGCATACCCGAGAGTGTGATCCACAGCCCGAAGATCAGGTATCGAGTGATCAACCTCCCACATAAACAATAACATAATCATGAACAATCATAATAAAAGTGCGGAAGATAAATCATAGATCCAAATAAGAAAGAATGAATCATAAATGAATCAGAATAATAGATATAATCAGAGTATCAAACAGATAAGTAAAGTGAGGCAAAAATTCCACTTTACATCCAGCGGAAAAGTAGCTCTAAAGAATAAACTAGACAAAATCTAATCCCAGTAGCAAGTACATTGGGTAACTAAATTGTTCTCCACTTTATAGACAACATCCTTGTAAGTGTAAATCTCATAAATGGCACAAGGACGCTTCCACTCAATGGTCGGACTAAGCATCGTACGGAGCATAACCACTCGTGGGATCTTCGAGTAATTGTGGTAACCGCAATCACCTTCCCCGGAGATATGCCTCTTCGCCTTGCGCTTCTTCATAGGGTCCGTCATAGTACTCAAGACTGCAGGATAGTCTAACAACATTGTACAATAAAGGAATGAGTTTCAAAGAAACTCAGGTAAGGCGCTTAAAAATCCATAATAACATAAATGGCGGGATTCCGAACAAACATAAATGCAATATGTTATGAGACAAACAATGAATGAATGAATCTAACTCTATGTATGCTGGTCTCTATTAGCGGACATGCTTTAAGTCATAGCACCGTACTTCTTTAGGAAAGTCCACTCACATCCTCAACCATTTAAGATATCTTGGATTCTCTCACGGATCATTTCACCGGTCTTGAGCAGCCGATTGGTAATGGGTCCTTCATCCCTCGAGACAAACCTTGGCAGGGGGTTAAGTCAACACACTCTCTCACAACCATTTGGTATAAGTATCGGCGCATGTCGGGGTAAAACCTAGCCAAATGCAAGTCTTCTACTTAGTTACATCAAGTCGGATCCAGATACTTCCATTCCTCGTCCCCGACGATCCTTTCCGGTATCCTTCACACTAGAGTCGGCGTATCCTATGGCACCGACCAACTCGGACTACGGACTCATCAACCCTATTGGTTATCCACATATGGTAAACGGGAAGCTCTCACGTCCTCTCACGGGTTGGTTACCGGTCTTAAGCGCCCGTGAGCCCAAGTCTAACCATATGCAACCCTACCAATAAATGGCCCCCACAATGTGATTCCTGTCCTCTCACGGGTTGGTTACCGGTCTTGAGCGCCCATGAATCCCCATTGCTACCACGGGTCGTTCGGTCTCAATACCCCTCCGATTAGGGTCCGACATAACAGGACATCCTAGCCAAACACTACTAGACAATCCTAGATATGTCATCCAACAGCTTTAGGAAGGTGTCCAGAGGGCATCTCCGGAAACATCCCATAATATTCCCGTAGTAGTCCAAGGACAGAAGTGTCAAAAGGACACCTCTCCTTTCCAAACCATACTTAAGCATACACATGCATCAATTCATATCATCACATATATGGTAACTTCATATATGGAAAGAAATCAATAATTACAATCACTTGTATAACATTGGAAAGTAAATCATACATGAATCAATTTAATATGAATAAGTAATGCTACCGTAATCAAAGTTATGCAACAAGTAGTATATCATTGTAAGAATCTAATTTAGGAATCATATCTATGATATTCAAATATAGAAACTAGATTCATGCTATCTATGTAATTAAGGAAATAACCATCCTTACCTTTTATAACTCGCAAAGGAATCCTAAGAAATCAAGTAAGATCTTGGCAAACTTGAGAAGAAGGTCCTAAACAAGTATATACAACATATTAGGAAAGATCCCTAACTGTAAAAGATACCAAAACATCCAACATAGACCAATTCTGGAGTTGCTGTACTCATTGGTCGAGTGGATTGGTCGAGTGGTCCGGTCGACCAATCCGGTCGACCAATGCAGATAGAGCCCAAAAAAAAAGAGTTTTAAGATATGAAATCCGAATTTGGTGGTTCAAAAGGGTACTAATCAAGGGGTAGACTACATCAGTAGTATTCTAACATATAGAGGACCTCAAAACACTAATCCAATAAAGATATCAAGATCCAAATTAGGAAACAAAAGTTACCATAATTAAATCAATCATGGATCTTGATGAATTTGAAATAGAAAACAAAGACAAGAACAATAGGAGGATGGCATTGCTTTCGGTAATGGTATCATGAAAACATACATAGATCTTCATGGAATAAGGCTTAGAAGCATAAATCTAAATAAGGAAATAAAACCTACCATATATGTAACTACCATGCATCATGAAGAACACATAGTATGGTAGAAGAGAACAACTAGAAATCTATAGATTATGGATCATGGAAAGAAAACACAGTAATTAACTACTAACATGATCAACAAAGAAGATCCAAAGAGATCAGAATTCAGATTAGAAGTTTAATCAAAGATTAGATCATGGTTTGATCATGATTCCTTCAAAAGCTTGCAATGATCATGGTTAAAATCATTGTTCTAGCCTCAAATCCTTAGGATGATCATGAGAAGATGTTCAGAGATGTTTGCAACAGAGAATGCAGCATCTCTTCTACTGTCTCAACTCAAAAAGGAAAGAAAAACAAAGATGGAGGAGAAGAAGAGAGAGTAGACATACCTTTTGATGCAAAAAAAAGAGTTTCGACGAAGATCCGTCAAGAAAACACCAAGGATGCAAGAGAGATGACTTGCAGAGGTCTTTGGTCTGCTTCCAGAGGGTTTGGAGGCAGCAAATACGAAGTGGACTCGAGATTGGACTTAAATAGAGCAAGAACAACCTAATTGCCAAAGACAAGACTCATTGGTCGAGTGGATTGGTCGATCGCCCGCCGACCAATCAGTCGACCAATGCCGACAAGGAGACCAAAACAGGGAATTGAAGGTCCAGATCAAATCCAATCCTAAAGGGGTTTTGCACACAAGTCAAGTGACTTACCTAATAGGTAGAAATGCCTTCAAACCAAGATAGAGAGCACTCCAAGTCCATCAACTAATCGGATCTTCATCGAGATTCAGTTTTCCATAAATAGAACCTCATCATCAACTTTCATGTATTCAAAGCCGGACACCAAGTCCTCCATCGGGATGGGCCAAAGCTGACTTCTTACTTTACTTCGGGTCATCGGACCTACAAATAACAAGGTTTCCGGGTCAAGGTTAGGGCTGGGTTTTACATTCTCCCCCCTTAAAGAAATTTCGTCCCCGAAATTGAAAGCGTACTCCGTGCTTCCAAAGAGGTAAGGAAACTTCTCCTTCATATCTTCTTCCTTCTCCCAAGAAGCTTCTTCAGGGGTATGGTTCTTCCACCGAATCTTCACCAAAGGAATGGTGCGATTCCGCAGCCTGCTTGTCCTTCCTATCCAAGATTTCGGCCGGTTCTTCATCATAGGTCAAATCAGCACTAAGTCCTTCAGGTGCTTGCTGCAAAATGTGTTCCGGATTCTCTATGTATTTTCGGAGCATCGAAATATGAAACACATTGTGCACACCAGCAAGAGGCGGAGGTAATGCTAATCGATACGCAACAGGTCCAACCTTTTCCAAAATCTCGAAAGGTCCAATGTAACGAGGGCTAAGCTTTCCCTTAACATTGAATCTCATCACACCCTTCATTGGTGAGACCTTCGGAAAGACTTTCTCTCCAACTTGAAATTCCAAATCGGTCCTTCTCTTGTACGCATAAGATTTCTGTCTCGATCAAGTGACTTAATCCTTTCTCTTATCATATCTACCATAGCACTCGTAGCTTCAATCATCTCGAGACCTAAGACTTTTCTTTTCACTTGTCTCAGTCCAAGTACAAAGGTGTCCTACAAGTACTGCCATACAAAGCCTTGAATGGAGCCATGCCTATTGTTGCTTGATAACTCGTTGTTATAGGCAAACTCAACCAAAGCTAGGTGTTCATCCCAATTACCACCCATATCCACCACACAAGATCTCGAGCATGTCTTCCAATGTCCGAATTGTCCGCTCGGATTGTCCATCGACCGTGGATGATGAGCTGTACTCAAGTTCAATTGGGTTCCCAAGGCCTTCTGCAAACTATTCCAAAACCTTGAGGTGAACCTAGGATCACGATCCGAAACAATACTCAATGGCACACCATGCAGACGCACCACATTATCCACATAAAGCCTTGCTAGCTTATCCAGAGTATGAGTGATCTTCATAGGAATGAAATGGGCTGATTTGGTCAACCTATCAACAATCACCCACACAGTGTCATTGCCTTTACTTGTCTGAGGCAAGCTAGTCACAAAGTCCATGGAGATATTGTGAGATCCCACCTATTCCTAACCTTGCTGTTGTACTAAATGCATACATACCATATGCATTGTTCGATTTATTCTCTGCTGTACGAATTGCCTAGTTTCGTTTGGTAGAAGTTTACCCCAAAGTTGATCTATTATCTCCACGATTTCTTCTTGTGCCTTACATTCCCTTTGATAGGAGGATGATCTTAAATCATTCCCATGACTGATCCTTCTATCCCTGTTGTTCTAGAGTGGATCTCCATACACTCTATAACCTTGTAAATTCTCCACATGATGATTTTGAAGAGAAATCAAGTGTGATCTTCATGGTTTGTTATTCCTTCTAATTTTTTCAAGACATCAAGCTTTTCATCCCCTATTCTTCAATCAAAGAATTGTAATCTCTCTTGTGTTGTATTGATCTACTCTTGCTATGATTTATTCTTTGAGATTGAGATTATGAAGTAGATGTTGCATCCTTGCAACATATTGATCCTTGCAACCATCTCTTCTACAATCTCCTTTCATTCTTAAAGTTTTATGATCTTCATATTAATCTTTGCCATGATCCTTGTGAAATCTTCATGAAGCCATGATCATACTTTCCATTTGATATTCAAAGCATGTCAGATTTACTCCTTGTTTCCTTACAAAAAGACTTATTGTTATTTGTTTTCCGGGGGGTTGGGGGAAGGGGAGCAGAAAAAAAAGGAGAAGGCCCGCCGCTGTGGTAACAAAGCCCCCTCCCGGGGGGGGGGGAGAGAAGGGGGGGGGGGGGGGGGAGGGGGAGCCGAACCGCACCCCGGCGGGGCCTCCGCGGTGTGGGGGGGGGGAAAGAAGGGTTAGTTTAAATGTTTGACCTTAAAGTTGGACCTTGATTTGATCTTAGCTTGTTGCTTGTAGACCCTTTTGGTTGACGATTTGGTGTCGGAACCCAAGCCCATGGACATTGTCGATGATGCCCCTCACTTGAGAGCATTGTCAGTGTTAGTTTTAAATCTGCGCACCGAAGAGGGGTGAATTAGTTGAAATACCTAATGAACTCCTGTGACCAATCCGATTATATTTCCCAAAACTAGACTTCTTAATGGACTTCCAGGAGAAAATCTCACTCAATTTGACCCCATATAACCTTCCAAATCCCTGTCCGAAGTTGCTGAACTATGTCTGTCAAATCCTGCTTGCGCATCGAAGAAGATGAGCCTAGTTGGTGAACCTAATGAACTCCAATTCTTGATCCAAAGGTATTTCTGGAAACTAGACTTCTTGATTGACTCGTAGAAGAAAACCTCACTCAATTTGACCTTGTATAGCCCTCCGAATCCCTGTTTGAACCTTGCTGTCCTGATTGGTCGACTCATTGGTCGACTGGACCAGTAGACCAATCCAATCGACCAATGGTGTCCTGAATTTACCAATTTGGTCCTGTCTCCTCTATTTAAGTCAAATCTCGGGATTACTTCGCCTCCTATGCCTCCTAAGCCTCTGGAATGAGTTAGAACCCTAATCTAATCAATTCCCTTGCATTCCTTGGTGATCTCTCACAAGACTTGAAGTAATCTTCTTCCTCTCGCATCAAAGGTATGTCTACTCTCTTTTCTTTCTTCTCCATCTCTGATTTTCTTTCTTTAATCTGTTCTTGGCTGAGATCAGGAAGAAGATGATGCACTCTTGCAACCATCCACTCCATGATCTCATCTTGTTCCTTGAGATCTATGATCATCATCATGAACTCAACCCCAGCCATGGAATCTTTGAAAACCCTAACCCTAATCCTTTGAAACCCTAACCTGGGTGATTATCTCGAGAACCTTTTTGGTAACCTCCCATGTGAGGGAAACCTCATGGGTAATGTGGAGGTTGATCTAAATTCAATATTCTTTAATTCTTCTTGTTGTAATTGGCCAATCATCAATTCCTTCCCTCCGTGATCTTAACCTTTTTATGGGAACCATAAGGGTGAAACCCTAATTTCTTGGGTTAGATCAAGAACCCATCTTTTGACCATGATTATCTTCCCATAATGTTTCTATTAACCTAAACAAGATTTTCTTATTATGTTCTTGATTGCAACCATTCCCTTTCTTCCGTGATCATAACCTTTTCATGAGAGCCATAAAGGTTGAAACCCTAATTTCTTGGGTTAAATCAAGAACCCATATTTTTACCATGACTTGATGATTTTATCTTCCCATATGATTCTAATACATCCTAGGAAGTTCCCCTTCGAATTTCGGATCAATCCGACTTCAAACGAAGAAGTTATGGCCAAAACAGTTTTCACTATTCCGTACTGACTCGATTGGTCGACTGATTGGTCGATTGGGTCAGTAGACCAAGGCAATCGACCAATGAAGTCAGTAGCTTCAATTTTCGCTCGATTTGATTCGTTTGCTCTCTGATCTTTTAGGTATCTTTCCTAATGTTATATCTATGCTTGTTAGGGGTTTATTTGCCATGTTTGGTGTCTCTCTCTTTGATCTTTGGATTATCTTCGGCGATAATCAGGTAAGGACAGTTGACTCCTTAACTACATAGATTGCTTGTTCTCTGGTTTCTACTTTATGAAACTATGAGATTACCTACTGTTATTGTATTTTAATTCTGATCTCCTACTGTGGGAACAGTAGCACTTAATTATATCATCTTTTCATTGTTTATGTTATATGAATTACTTATTACTGCTTAATCTGATGTTGCTTTTACATTCTCTTTTATATGATGAACTACTGGTTGTGTATGTCATGACTGATCTGAGAATGTGTTTGCTTAAGTTTGGTTTGGGATTGGGAAGTGTCCTTTTGACACTTCTGTCCTTGGACATTATCGGAAATAGTATGGGATGTTTTCCGGGGTTGCCCATCGACACTTTCCCGAATCAATGATTGTCATACCTAGGGATGTCTAGCAGTGTTTGGCTAGGATATACCCCTGTTATATCAGACCCGATTCGGAAGGGTATTGAGACCGAACGACCCGTGGTAGCAATGGGGATTCACGGGCACTCAAGACCGGTGAGTTATATCCGTGAGAGGACGGGAATCACATTGTGGGGGCCATTTATTGGAGGGTTGCATATGGCTAGACTTGGGCTCATGGGCGCTCGAGACCGGTGAGTTATATCCGTGAGAGGACATGAGAGCTTCCCGTTTACCATATGTGGATAACCAATAGGGTTGATGAGTCCGAGTGAGTTGGTGGTGCATAGGATCCGCTGACTCTAGTGGAAAGGATACCGGAAAGGATCGCCGGGGACGAGGAATGGAAGTATCTGGAACCGAGTTGATATAACCGACTAGATGACTTGCATTGGGCTAGGCTTTCCCCTGACATGCGCCGGTACTTATGCCAAACGGTTGTGAGAGAGTGTGTTGACTTAACCCCTTACCATGGAAATTGTCCGAGAAGGATGCAGGACCCATTACCAATCGGTCGCCCGAGATATCTTAAATGGTTGGAGGGAATCCAAGATATCTTAAATGGTTGAGGATGTGAGCGGACCTACCCAAAGAAGTACGGTGCTATGACTTAAAGCATGTCTGCCATAGAGACCAGCATACATAGAGTTTAGATGCATACATACATTACTTGTTTCATATTGCATTGCATCTTGTTATGGTTTGCTTCCATGTTATTTATGTTGTTATGGATTAACTTGCCTTCTTCGAGTTTCTTTCGAAACTCATTCCTTTTTTTGTACAATCTGTTGTTAGACTTCTCTACAGGTTTGGATTTCTTTGACGGCCCGTATGAGGAAGCGCAAGGTGAAGAAGATGAAGACTGAAGAACAAGAAGAGCTGACTGAAGATGTGGATTAGATTTCCTTTGTTTCTTCTAGACTTATCTTTTACTTTACTTGTATTAGCTTAGAGCTTTATTTAGATTTCGATCTACCTTCCGCATGTGTTTGTAGGGTATATTTCCGCTATACTCTACAGTTGTCTTTTGATTTGGTATCTTGTTATTCCGCACTCTGATATTTTTTAGTGATCCTTCTGAGATCCTTTCTTGACTTTTATTATAAATTACTTGAACATTATGATTTGTTCTTGCTTTTGATTATGTTATTGTGCGAAATGGATATGATCGTTCCTAAACTTGATCTTTTGGGCTGTGGATCACACTCTCGGGTATGCCAGATAGGGTACCGGCTGGGAGGATGTGACAGAATGGTATCAGAGCCTAAGTTTTCGGACAATCATAACCATAGAACACAGTAATGAAAGCATCCTTGAGTCATAGATCCAGAAGTGACTCAAACTTTCTTAGAAGTGAATAATAGAAAACTTGGATTAGAAACTTGAACAAACAAAGCATAATATACCAAGTTTGAATAATGCACAATAATTAAAGTTTATGACTTGTACTTGGGTTGTAGTCATGGTTAGAGTTAAGTTGTCAGTTTTAAGTTATTGGGTATGTGTGTTGAGTTGTGAGTTGAGTCTTGCTTTGAAAGTTGTCGTGGTGAGTTGTTTTTGTGAGTAAATTGTCATTGTGAGGTGTTGTCGTCATTGTCGTCATGAGTTGTCATATGAGTCTGAGTCGGGAGTTGTCGTTGGGAGTAATGGTCGTTAGTAGTCGTTATGAGTTATAAGTCATAACTAAACATTAACAACTACTAATGCAACAAAAGAAATGCATAATGTACAATAACATAAGCGAAACAAACTGAATTTCATTAATCACTTAGGTTGACAAGTATGAAAGAAATTACATCTATGAAAGCATAAAAGCAAACTCCTAGTACTATCTATCTAGGTGATCGACTCCGGTGATCTGTCTGGTCCCTTCTAAATTTGAACTCTTTCTCCAGTCGTGTCGTATGTGATGGACCTCCAATCTCACGAAAGCGTGGTATAGGAATCTCCTTGTGTTTCGAAATCTCACCCTGATCCTGATTCTCATCTCCTTGATCATCAATAACATCCTCAATCTGAACTGGAACCCCATCATGATCATCATTGTATCCATACTCATCCTCATCCTCATCCTCATCATCATCATCATCATCATCATCATCATCATCATCATCATCATCATCATCATCATCATCATCATCATCATCATCATCATCATCATCATCATCATCATCATCATCATCACTGTCGCCAGCATCCTCATCCTCTGTGTCATCAGCCTTGACAATGTCACCCTCATCCTCTGACCTAGCTATGTTGCAAAGCCCCTATGATGTCCCTGGTAGTGAAATTGACCGCTTTGCCTCCAACCGTAGACTCGATTACAATTCTAATGCTTTTGTTTAGGAAATTGTTCCTGAGAATCGAGCTGACCTCTCATAGCCCGAGACTTTCATCTTAGTCGTGTCAATTGATCTTCTATAGTGTATTTGTGTGCCTCCATCCTCAAATTGTCGAGCTGGAATAGTTTCCTCCTCATCTTCCTGAACTTATTGATCCTGAGTCTCATCCTGAGCTTGAACCTCATCCCCGTACTCATCCTCATTCTCATTATGCTCATTCTCATCATACCCCCATCATCATCATCACTGTCATCAGCACTCTCATCCTCTGATTTAACTGCATCTCGAAGCCCCATCTTCCCGATCAACCATGAGTCGATAGAAGATTCAATGTCGCAATCGGTACGTTGCTCTTATCCTTTAACTTCTGCTATTGATCTATTCTTTACTTATGCATTGTATAAATACCATATGCATTGCCTTGATTTATTCTCTGATTGCTCATTGCATGTATACCATATGCATTTTGTTGATCTAGTTTTTGCTTGCGCATTGTATAAATACCATATGCACTGCTCTGATTTATCTTTGCTTGCGCATTGTATGAATACCACATGCATTGCCCTGATTTATTCTTTACTTGTGCATTACATACATATCATATGCGTTGCTTGATTTAATCCTTACTGATGCATTGCATATAGGCCATATGCATTGTTTTGATTTATTCTTACCATATGAATTTGCCTAGTCTTGATTTGAAGTGCTTGTCAATATTGTTTTGAATTCCTCTTAGCTGTTTAAGAAGTCAGCCAAGAGTCCAATGTTCTTTACCTATTAGATCTATTGTTCATTGTACCTTCCATCCCCTGGTAAAAATTCGGTGGAAAAATCACACCCTTGAAGAAGTTCCTCATCTTGTTGGAAGCCCAAGTATGCTTTCAATTTCGGGGACGAAATTATTTTAAGGGGGGGAGATTGTGAGATCCCACCTATTCCTAACCTTGTTGTTGTACTAAATGCATATATACCATATGCATTGTTCGATTTATTCTCTACTGTACGAATTGCCTAGTTTCGTTTGGTAGAAGTTTACCCCAAAGTTGATCTATTATCTCCACGATTTCTTCTTGTGCCTTACATTCCCTTTGATAGGAGGATGATCTTAAATCATTCCCATGACTGATCCTTCTATCCCTGTTGTTCTAGAGTGGATCTCCATACACTCTATAACCTTGTAAATTCTCCACATGATGATTTTGAAGAGAAATCAAGTGTGATCTTCATGGTTTGTTATTCCTTCTAATTTTTTCAAGACATCAAGCTTTTCATCCCCTATTCTTCAATCAAAGAATTGTAATCTCTCTTGTGTTGTATTGATCTACTCTTGCTATGATTTATTCTTTGAGATTGAGATTATGAAGTAGATGTTGCATCCTTGCAACATATTGATCCTTGCAACCATCTCTTCTACAATCTCCTTTCATTCTTAAAGTTTTATGATCTTCATATTAATCTTTGCCATGATCCTTGTGAAATCTTCATGAAGCCATGATCATACTTTCCATTTGATATTCAAAGCATGTCAGATTTACTCCTTGTTTCCTTACAAAAAGACTTATTGTTATTTGTTTTCCGTGGACTTTGGGAAAAGGAAGCCAAGATAATAGGAAAGTACCCCTGCCTTTTTGAAACCAAGCACTCTCCCAATTTCGAGGACGAAATTATTTTAAGGGGGGGAGAATGTGAAATCCAGCCCAAACCTAGCCAGGGCACCCTATCTGTTTTGGGTAAAGAAGGGTTAGTTTAAATGTTTGACCTTAAAGTTGGACCTTGATTTGATCTTAGCTTGTTGCTTGTAGACCCTTTTGGTTGACGATTTGGTGTCGGAACCCAAGCCCATGGACATTGTCGATGATGCCCCTCACTTGAGAGCATTGTCAGTGTTAGTTTTAAATCTGCGCACCGAAGAGGGGTGAATTAGTTGAAATACCTAATGAACTCCTGTGCCCAATCCGATTATATTTCCCGAAACTAGACTTCTTAATGGACTTCCAGGAGAAAATCTCACTCAATTTGACCCCATATAACCTTCCAAATCCCTGTCCGAAGTTGCTGAACTATGTCTGTCAAATCCTGCTTGCGCATCGAAGAAGATGAGCCTAGTTGGTGAACCTAATGAACTCCAATTCTTGATCCAAAGGTATTTCTGGAAACTAGACTTCTTGATTGACTCGTAGAAGAAAACCTCACTCAATTTGACCTTGTATAGCCCTCCGAATCCCTGTTTGAACCTTGCTGTCCTGATTGGTCGACTCATTGGTCGACTGGACCAGTAGACCAATCCAATCGACCAATGGTGTCTGAATTTACCAATTTGGTCCTGTCTCCTCTATTTAAGTCAAATCTCGGGATTACTTTGCCTCCTATGCCTCCTAAGCCTCTGGAATGAGTTAGAACCCTAATCTAATCAATTCCCTTGCATTCCTTGGTGATCTCTCACAAGACTTGAAGTAATCTTCTTCCTCTCGCATCAAAGGTATGTCTACTCTCTTTTCTTTCTTCTCCATCTCTGATTTTCTTTCTTTAATCTGTTCTTGGCTGAGATCAGGAAGAAGATGATGCACTCTTGCAACCATCCACTCCATGATCTCATCTTGTTCCTTGAGATCTATGATCATCATCATGATCTCAACCCCGACCATGGAATCTTTGAAAACCCTAACCCTAATCCTTTGAAACCCTAACCCGGGTGATTATCTCGAGAACCTTTTTGGTAACCTCCCATGTGAGGGAAACCTCATGGGTAATGTGGAGGTTGATCTAAATTCAATATTCTTTAATTCTTCTTGTTGTAATTGGCCAATCATCAATTCCTTCCCTCCTGTGATCTTAACCTTTTTATGGGAACCATAAGGGTGAAACCCTAATTTCTTGGGTTAGATCAAGAACCCATCTTTTGACCATGATTATCTTCCCATAATGTTTCTATTAACCTAAACAAGATTTTCTTATTATGTTCTTGATTGCAACCATTCCCTTTCTTCCTGTGATCATAACCTTTTCATGAGAGCCATAAAGGTTGAAACCCTAATTTCTTGGGTTAAATCAAGAACCCATATTTTTACCATGACTTGATGATTTTATCTTCCCATATGATTCTAATACATCCTAGGAAGTTCCCCTTCGAATTTCGGATCAATCCGACTTCAAACGAAGAAGTTATGGCCAAAACAGTTTTCACTATTCCGTCTCGACTCGATTGGTCGACTGATTGGTCGACTGGGTCAGTAGACCAAGGCAATCGACCAATGAAGTCAGTAGCTTCAATTTTCGCTCGATTTGATTCGTTTGCTCTCTGATCTTTTAGGTATCTTTCCTAATGTTACATCTATGCTTGTTAGGGGTTTATTTGCCATGTTTGGTGTCTCTCTCTTTGATCTTTGGATTATCTTCGGCGATAATCAGGTAAGGACAGTTGACTCCTTAACTACATAGATTGCTTGTTCTTTGGTTTCTACTTTATGAAACTATGAGATTACCTACTGTTATTGTATTTTAATTCTGATCTCCTACTGTGGGAACAGTAGCACTTAATTATATCATCTTTTCATTGTTTATGTTATATAAATTACTTATTCTCGCTTAATCCGATGTTGCTTTTACATTCTCTTTTATATGATGAACTACTGGTTGTGTATGTCATGACTGATCTGAGAATGTGTTTGCTTAAGTTTGGTTTGGGATTGGGAAGTGTCCTTTTGACACTTCTGTCCTTGGACATTATCGGAAATAGTATGGGATGTTTCCGGGGTTGCCCATCGACACTTTCCCGAATCAATGATTGTCATACCTAGGGATGTCTAGCAGTGTTTGGCTAGGATATACCCCTGTTATATCAGACCCGATTCGGAAGGGTATTGAGACCGAACGACCCGTGGTAGCAATGGGGATTCACGGGCACTCAAGACCGGTGAGTTATATCCGTGAGAGGACGGGAATCACATTGTGGGGGCCATTTATTGGAGGGTTGCATATGGCTAGACTTGGGCTCATGGGCGCTCGAGACCGGTGAGTTATATCCGTGAGAGGACATGAGAGCTTCCCGTTTACCATATGTGGATAACCAATAGGGTTGATGAGTCCGGTGAGTAATATCCGTGACTCTAGTGGAAAGGATACCGGAAAGGATCGCCCGGGGCGAGGAATGGAAGTATCTGGACCTGAGTTGATGTAACTGAGTAGATGACTTGCATTGGGCTAGGCTTTTCCCTGACATGCGCCGGTAGTTATGCCAAACGGTTGTGAGAGAGTGTGTTGACTTAACCCCTTACCATGGAAATTGTCCGAGAAGGATGCAGGACCCATTACCAATCGGTCGCCCGAGATATCTTAAATGGTTGGAGGGAATCCAAGATATCTTAAATGGTTGAGGATGTGAGCGGACCTACCCAAAGAAGTACGGTGCTATGACTTAAAGCATGTCTGCCATAGAGACCAGCATACATAGAGTTTAGATGCATACATACATTACTTGTTTCATATTGCATTGCATCTTGTTATGGTTTGCTTCCATGTTATTTATGTTGTTATGGATTAACTTGCCTTACTGAGTTTCTTTCGAAACTCATTCCTTTTTTTGTGAAATCTGTTGTTAGCCTTCTCTACAGGTTTGTATTTCTTTGACGGCCCGTATGAGGAAGCGCAAGGTGAAGAAGATGAAGATTGAAGAACAAGAAGAGCTGACTGAAGATGTGAATTAGATTTCCTTTGTTTCTTCTAGACTTATCTTTTACTTTACTTGTATTAGCTTAGAGCTTTATTTAGATTTCGATCTACCTTCCGCATGTCGTTTGTAGGGTATATTTCCGCTATACTCCCACGGTTTTCTTTTTTTTTGTTTTTTTTTTTTTCCCCCTCTAATTTTTTTTTTTTTTTTTTTCTTTTTTTTTTTTTTTTTTTTTTAAAAAAAATTACTTGAACATTATGATTTGTTCTTGCTTTTGATTGTGTTATTGTGCGAAATGGATATGATCATTCCTAAACTTGATCTTTTGGGCTGTGGATCACACTCTCGGGTATGCCAGATAGGGTACCGGCTGGGAGGATGTGACAGATATCCTCCCACTTCCAACTAGGAATAGGAAGAGGCTGAAGTAATCCAGATGGAGGTTGTCGAACGGCTTTCACACGTTGGCAAGTCTCACACTTGGCAACAAAATCATCAACATCCGCCTTTAGACCAATCCACCAAAAATGTTCCTTCAAGTCCTTGTACATCTTGGTGCTTCCCGGGTGTACGAGAAGAAAGCGACATTGGTGTGCTTCCTTCAATATTTCTTTCTTAACTTCTTCGTTTGCAGGCACACACAGTCTTCCTCTAAACAACAAAGCACCATCCATGGATATACCAAAGTCGGGGTCCGACTCAGGATTCGAAGAAATCTTCTCAACTTTGATCAAAAACTCTCGATCAGAACTTTGCAGAGCAACAATCTTATCTCTAAGACCAGATCTTGCCGTCATGGCAGAAAGAATAAAATCAGAATTCTCGAGAACGATTTCCAAATCAAAACTCTCAATAGAAGACCACAATGGTAAACTCAAAGCATTCAAATTCAAAGTCTTCTTCTGGTTCTTCCTACTAAGAGCATCAGCAACAACATTTGCTTTCCCAGGATGATCTTGAATATCACAATCATAATCGGAGACTAGTTCCAACCATCTCCTTTGTCTCATGTTCAACTCCTTTTGGGTAAAGAAGTATTTCAAACTCTTATGATCCGTGAAAATGGCAATCTTCTCACCGTAAAGATAATGTCTCCAAATCTTCAAAGCAAAGACAACGGCGGCAAGTTCTAGATCGTGAGTGGGGTAATTCCGCTCATAATCCTTCAATTGCCGAGAAGCATAGGCTACGACCTTGCCATGTTGCATCAGTACACAACCCAAACCAATCTTTGACGCATCGGTATAAAGTTGTCATACCACCGGAACTATCGGGTATAGTCAAAACCGGGGCACTTGTCAATCTATCTTTCAACTCTTGGAAATTCTTCTCACAAGCGTCGGACCAAACAAACTTCTCTTCTTTCCTGGTCAACTTAGTCATAGGAGCAGCCAACCGAGAAAAGTTCTCAATAAACCTTCGGTAGTAACCCGCCAATCCAAGAAAACTTCTTATTTCCGTTCTCGACTTCGGTCTCTCCCAATCAGCCACGACTTGGACTTTTTCAGGATCGACACGAATACCTTCGGCTGAAACTACATGACCAAGGAAAACCACTCTCTTAAGCCGGAAATCACACTTGCTAAACTTAGCGAACAACTTCTTTTCTCGCAACCTTTGCAAAGTGAAACTTAGATGACTCGCATGCTCTTCTTCGCTCTTCGAATAGATCAAGATGTCATCAATGAAAACAATCACAAACTTATCAAGCACATCATGAAATACTCGGTTCATGAGGTCCATGAACACCGCAGGAGCATTGGTCAATCCGAAGGGCATGACTCTAAACTCGTAGTGACCATACCGCGTTCGGAAAGCTGTCTTGAAGATATCACTAGACTTCACTTTCAATTGGTGATATCCGGACCTTAAGCCAATCTTTGAGAACACAACTGCACCCTTCAACCGATCGAAGAGATCATCGATTACGGGCAGCGGATATCTATTCTTGATAGTCAACTTATTCAACTCACGGTAGTCGATGCACAAGCGCATCCTACCGTCTTTCTTCTTGACGAACAAGACCGGAGCTCCCCAAGGTGACACACTAGGCTGCACGAAACCTCTATCTATGAGCTCATTCAACTGATTTTGCAACTCTTTTAACTCAGTAGGAGCCATCCTGTACGGAGCTTTAGATACCGGAGCAGCACCGGGGACGAGATCAATAGAGAATTCGAC
This sequence comes from Hakea prostrata, assembly GCF_041222555.1. Taxonomy (NCBI): domain Eukaryota; kingdom Viridiplantae; phylum Streptophyta; class Magnoliopsida; order Proteales; family Proteaceae; genus Hakea; species Hakea prostrata. The sequence goes on from NC_142602.1 coordinate 57,359,929, forward strand.
ATCTCTGTCGGAGGCACTCCCGATAGATCATCGGGGAAGACATCAACAAAGTCGCAGACAACTCGACTTCATCGACTCTTTTCTCCACTATACCCTTGCCTTCGGATGAAGCATCATCCACTAGGGCATAGACTTGCATCGGTGCATGACAAACACCTTCTTACAAACCCTTCTCTTTTCACCCCGAAATTCTAAGACCGGACTTCCACAAATATGGACCTGAATCTTCTTTGAGGAACAAAGGAACACGGCTTTGTGGGCTGTCAACCAATCAATTCCCAAAATAACATCGAAGTCCTTCATGTCAAGAATCACAAAATTGGCTTCCAAGTTCTTCTCACCAATCAACACACGGGACATTTAGATAACCCCTTATCTAGTTTCACAACAGGACCAGTAGGTGTACTAATCAATAAACAACTAGACAACTTCTCCGGGATTAGGTTAGTCTTCTTGATGAATGCGAGATGACATGAACGAATGAGATGCACCCGTATCAAATAAGACAAATGCAGAAATAGAAGCGACTAACAATGTACCCGTAATCACATCATGGCTTGCATCCTGCTCAAAGCCTGGAAATACTGAAAATTCTACCGGGAGGGAGGAGCAGGAGCACTCTTCACCACCTGGGGCGAGGCTGCTTGGGCGAGCCGCTCGGACGAGCACGAGCAAAATGACCAGCTTGCTTGCGGTAGAAGCAAACGAGATTGCTTGGATCCAACGGGGGTGGCTGCAACTGAGAGGGCTTCCGAACAAAAGGCCTTGCACTTGCACTTGCACTTGCACTTGCTGGTGGTCGGTTTCCCGCCATATCTTGTCTAAACCGGCCGGGCTGCTTGAAAACCCGTGTTCGACCTACACTCTTAGCCCGAAAGGTAGGAGTGGGGTAGGGTGTAGGTCTCACAAAACGACGGTCATTACGATCCACCAAACCAGAATTCCTTGACTGCCAAGGCTTTTGCACCCGAGCACTTTCCTTCTCTGTTTCTTCCAACTTCTTCGAGTTCTCGCACCACTTGAGCATAGCTCACTATAGGCTGGACTGTGAGGTAAGCTTTAATGGCGGGACGCGATCCCTTTGAAGAACTTCTTTGCTTTGGCGAGGTCTTCCTTCAAAGAATCTGGAGCAAAGAAATGAAGCTCCTCGAACTTCGTTGGTACTCCAACACAGAGACGAGTTCCTTGAGTCGGAATCATAAACTCATCTTCCTTCGCATCCTTCACCGCCTCGGGAAAGTAGTTCATACAAAAAGCCTCTTTGAATAACTCCCAAGTTACAACTCCTGCATGCAAACCTTCCAAAACAGGACGAGTGGAGATCCACCATGCATCGGCTTCTTGTTGCAACTTCGTTCAAGCAAACAAAATCTTCGAGCTTCCGAGCATTGCAGATGTCGGAAAGCCTTCTCCAACTCACGAAGCCACTTGTTAGGAAACAAGGGGTCCTTGGTAACTCCGGTGAAAGTGGGTACTTGCATCTTCGGGAAAACTCTCCATCAGGCGAGTATGAGGAGTTCAGCTAAACCTCCCGCATTCGGGACTGCGGCATGAGGATTCACATTAGCACCAGCCCGGGTCTCATTATGCGGAGTCATGAAACCCACCAACATCTGGTTGAACCGAGCCGCTTGCTTGCTCTGCATCATATTGCCCATAATATTGGCAATATCTCTCGAAACTTCCAACATTCGGGGCACCGGGGATCTCATGAGTACCCCGATCAACATTTGGTATCTCACCACCTCCATGAGGTACTTCACCACCTCCCCGAGGTACTTCACCACCTCCATGACCACTGGATTCACCACGCCCACTTCTCGAGTAACCATTCTGCAAAACCGAGAACATCAAAATACCGAATTTCGAAGATTCAACATAAACCACAAGTCCAAATGATTTGAAAACTTAAATCATGCTCAAATATATCCATATAGTCATCAAACAATATTCCATAAGGCAAAAATCACATTTTCCAAAAATTCAACAGCAAATGAGGTCACTGTGACCATTGGTCGAGTGATTGGTCGAGTGACCCAGTCGACCAATGAGTCGACCAATGCGGCATGAAATGCGAAAATTCGCATTATAAGCCTCATTTCCACATTCCAACCTCATTCTAACTTCTTCCAAAGGTGAGAGAGCTCTAGGGAAAATCTCCAAGAGTTCCCACAAGTGTTCTTGAGGTGATTTAGTGCTTCAACAACAACACCACAACACACCATCTTCACAAACAAGGTAAACCTCTTAATCTTCCTTCCATTTTCATCTTCTCATGCTTGCATTTCAATAAAACCATGCTTTACTTGTATCCAATGCTAGAAATCATGCTTAGGAATGCTTAGAAACATATTCCTTAGGTTTTAGACACAATGCCATGCATAGACAACAAGTTTTAACACATTGGTGCTCATCTCGCAAAGTTTTATACCGAAATCGATATCTTTAGAAAAATTTCGTTTTCTCTCAAACCGCTTGGAATTTTCACACGAGATCAAATGCTACATGCTCAAGATGACATTGTAGATAGGTCCATACAATTTGATTTAACCAATTTCAACTTTTCAAAAATCCAATTTTGACCTAAATTGCAAAATCCCAAATTTCCTTCTTGCTGAATTTTTCGCTTTAATCCAAGTTTTCGATCGATTTTCATCAAACAAACTTCATAGACATGAAATTCCAAGTATTGCGCACATGCTAGTATGTTCAAATCAAATTTCCCCCAAATTTGAAATTTTCCGAAAAATTACGAAAATACCCTTTTGGCTCAAATCTTAAAATAGCACTAATTGGAATTGTCTCTTGTCTCTTTCACAGATACACTATGCAAAGGGGAGGGCGAGGACGAGGTAGAGGTCGTGGTCGCATCGTAGGTGCTCTTAGGGGCAGAGGTCAGGTTCCTTTCGAGCCTAGACGGGAGGTTAGGAGACCAGACATGTTTGACACACCTCGGGCCGAGTTCCTGTACGAGGCCTACTTCAGCTCCTGCAACATCGAGATGGGACGTCTACTTCACTTACGCTAGCTCAGAGCCTTTAGGATTCGGCAGAGGTTCGACACTTTGCAGTGGACTCATCTCTTCACCGAGGATCTACCGGTATACCCGGAACTAGTGAGGTTGTTCTTCAGCAACCTAACTTACACAGAGGAGGCTCGAGGCCAAGGACATCCACTTAGACTTGTCCTCGGGAGCGGGGGTCTTCCATACTCGGATTCGCTTCTCTACCCGGACACCGGCTGAGATCTTGCGGGTTCCTTACTATCCACAAGCAGTGTGTGTGGATACTGCGCAGGAGCGGATCCGGACAGCCATCCGATGCCGTACGAGCTTCGCGAGATATGCTCTACGCTATGGGATAGCCGTCGATGCTTCACACCGTGGACTAGCGGACGGATGACGGGTTCTGCACGGATTATCGGTCGCATAGTCGGCCGAAACATCATGCCAAAAGCCGGACATCACCATCGGGTCACGGTGATGGAGGCCTTAGTCATCTACCGCATCTACATGGGCTTCGAGATCGATCTCTCCTACATCATTCAGCGGGTCATGCTGAACTAGTTCTGCGGCCTAGCATGCGGAACCTTTGCTATGGGAGGCTACCGACTTTGATCTTCGGGCATTTCGGGGTGAGTTTCGAGGATACACCGGTGGACACTAGATCACGGGGATACCCTATTGGGACTCGGACCATTCGTCGGATGAGACTACAGCAGTCGGAGAGATCTCCTGGTCCGGAGGGTGAGGATGATGATGAATCGGAGGATGAGGATCGGGGATCGGAGGATGGAGGAGAGGATATCGGTCCCGATAGTGATGATCAGGCCGGAGATGATGCAGATATGCGCGAGGCTGAGCCCGTGCATCACGAGTTTCCTTCATCACACTTCGAGGTAGGTGGCCCTTCACATGCGGTTCCGGAGACTTCGGATCTTGGAGCACAGATGAGATCGATGACTTCCATGCTAGAGAGGATGGAGGTCGACGACAGAGCAGATGTACGAGAGGATGGAGTCACGACGGGATAGGATAGAGCATCGGGTGACTCGGCTAGCGAGAGGAGTTCAGAGCATATAGAGATCGAGCGAGATCACCTAGATAGACTGTACCTTAGGATTTCCATTTATGCATTTCGGATGTAATCGTTGTAAAAACCTTTGAAATTAATGAAGTTCATTTTGTTCCTCTTTAATTATTGTATGTTATGCAACTTTCTTTTCCTTGCATTAGTGACATTTGTTCAAGTATAATTATGGTATGTTATTCGAAATGTTATGTTATACCTCAAAGGTCAAGTTTCTAATTCAAGTGTTCTATTATTCACTTCTAAGAGTAGAAGAGTCATTTCGGATCAATGACTCGGAGAATGTTCAGTTGTTGTCTTTTGTAGTTAGGATCTCCTCGAACCTTGGGCTCCGATACCAATCTGTCACGCCCTCCCGGCCGGTACCCTATCTCGGCATACCCGACAGTGTGATCCACAGCCCGAAGATCAGGTATCGAGTGATCAACCTCCCACATAAACAATAACATAATCATGAACAATCATAATAAAAGTGCGGAAGATAAATCATAGATCCAAATAAGAAAGAATGAATCATAAATGAATCAGAATAATAGATATAATCAGAGTATCAAACAGATAAGTAAAGTGAGGCAAAAATTCCACTTTACATCCAGCGGAAAAGTAGCTCTAAAGAATAAACTAGACAAAATCTAATCCCAGTAGCAAGTACATTGGGTAACTAAATTGTTCTCCACTTTATAGACAACATCCTTGTAAGTGTAAATCTCATAAATGGCACAAGGACGCTTCCACTCAATGGTCGGACTAAGCATCGTACGGAGCATAACCACTCGTGGGATCTTCTGAGTAATTGTGGTAACCGCAATCACCTTCCTGGAGATATGCCTCTTCGCCTAGCGCTTCTTCATAGGGTCCGTCATAGTACTCGGTACTGCAGGATAGTCTAACAACATTGTACAATAAAGGAATGAGTTTCAAAGAAACTCGGTAAAGGCGATTAAAAATCCATAATAACATAAATGGCGGGATTCCGAACAAACATAAATGCAATATGTTATGAGACAAACAATGAATGAATGAATCTAACTCTATGTATGCTGGTCTCTATTGGCAGACATGCTTTAAGTCATAGCACCGTACTTATTTAGGAAAGTCCACTCACATCCTCAACCATTTAAGATATCTTGGATTCTCTCACGGATCATTTCACCGGTCTTGAGCAGCCGATTGGTAATGGGTCCTTCATCCCTCGGGACAAACCTTGGCGGGGGGTTAAGTCAACACACTCTCTCACAACCATTTGGTATAAGTACTTGGCGCATGTCGGGGTAAAACCTAGCCAAATGCAAGTCTTCTACTTAGTTACATCAAGTCGGATCCAGATACTTCCATTCCTCGTCCCCGACGATCCTTTCCGGTATCCTTCACACTAGAGTCAGCGTATCCTATGGCACCAACCAACTCGGACTACGGACTCATCAACCCTATTGGTTATCCACATATGGTAAACGGGAAGCTCTCACGTCCTCTCACGGGTTGGTTACCGGTCTTAAGCGCCCGTGAGCCCAAGTCTAACCATATGCAACCCTACCAATAAATGGCCCCCACAATGTGATTCCAGTCCTCTCACGGGTTGGTTACCGGTCTTGAGCGCCCATGAATCCCCATTGCTACCACGGGTCGTTCGGTCTCAATACCCCCTCCGATTAGGGTCGACATAACAGGACATCCTAGCCAAACACTACTAGACAATCCTAGATATGTCATCCAACAGTTTAGGAAGGTGTCCAGAGGGCATCTCCGGAAACATCCCATAATATTCCCGTAGTAGTCCAAGGACAGAAGTGTCAAAAGGACACCTCTCCTTTCCAAACCATACTTAAGCATACACATGCATCAATTCATATCATCACATATATGGTAACTTCATATATGGAAAGAAATCAATAATTACAATCGCTTGTATAACATTGGAAAGTAAATCATACATGAATCAATTTAATATGAATAAGTAATGCTACTGTAATCAAAGTTATGCAACAGTAGTATATCATTGTAAGAATCTAATTTAGGAATCATATCTATGATATTCAAATATAGAAACTAGATTCATGCTATCTATGTAATTAAGGAAATAACCATCCTTACCTTTTATAACTCGCAAAGGAATCCTAAGAAATCAAGTAAGATCTTGGCAAACTTGAGAAGAAGGTCCTAAACAAGTATATACAACATATTAGGAAAGATCCCTAACAGAAAAGATACCAAAACATCCAACATAGACCAATTCTGGAGTTGCTGTACTCATTGGTCGAGTGGATTGGTCGAGTGGTCCGATCGACCAATCAGTCGACCAATGCAGACGATAGCCCTAAAAAAACAGAGTTTTAAGATATGAAATCCGAATTTGGTGGTTCAAAAGGGTACTAATCAAGGGGTAGACTACATCAGTAGTATTCTAACATATAGGGGACCTCAAAACATTAATCCAATCAAGATATCAAGATCCAAATTAGGAAACAAAAGTTACCATAATTAAATCAATCATGGATCTTGATGAATTTGAAATAGAAAACAAAGACAAGAACAATAGGAGGATGGATCATTGCTTTCGGTAATGGTATCATGAAAACATACATAGATCTTCATGGAATAAGGCTTAGAAGCATAAATCTAAATAAGGAAATAAAACCTACCATATATGTAACTACCATGCATCATGAAGAACACATAGTATGGTAGAAGAGAACAACTAGAAATCTATAGATTATGGATCATGGAAAGAAAACACAGTAATTAACTACTAACATGATCAACAAAGAAGATCCAAAGAGATCAGAATTCAGATTAGAAGTTTAATCAAAGATTAGATCATGGTTTGATCATGATTCCTTCAAAAGCTTGCAATGATCATGGTTAAGATCATTGTTCTAGCCTCAAATCCTTAGGATGATCATGAGAACATGTTCGAGAGATGTTTGCAACAGAGAATGCAGCATCTCTTCTACTGTCTCAACTCAAAAAGGAAAGAAAAACAAAGATGGAGGAGAAGAAGAGAGAGTAGACATACCTTTTGATGCAAAAAAAAGAGTTTCGACAAAGATCCGTCAAGAAAACACCAAGGATGCAAGAGAGATGACTTGCAGAGGTCTTTGGTTCGTTCCAGAGGGTTTGGAGGCAGCAAATACGAAGTGGACTCGAGATTGGACTTAAATAGAGCAAGAACAACCTAATTGCCAAAGACAGCACTCATTGGTCGAGTGGATTGGTCGGCAGCCCGATCGACCAATCGGTCGACCAATGCGCAAAGCAAGACCAAAACAGGGAATTGAAGGTCCAGATGAAATCCAATCCTAAAGGGGTCTTGCACACAAGTCAAGTGACTTACCTAATAGGTAGAAATGCCTTCAAACCAAGATAGAGAGCACTCCAAGTCCATCAACTAATCAGATCTTCATCAGGATTCAGTTTCCATAAATAGAACCTCATCATCAACTTTCATGGATTCAAAGCCAGACACCAAGTCCTCTACTGGGATGGCCCAAAGCTGACTTCTTACTTTACTTCGGGTCATCGGACCTACAAATAACAAGGTTTCCGGGTCAAGGTTAGGGCTGGGTTTTACAGACTGAGTAGATGACTTGCATTGGGCTAGGCTTTACCGTGACATGCGCCTGTACTTATACCAAACAGTGATGTGAGAGAGCGGTGACTGATTCCCCAACCATGGTTTATGAGATGACCTTACCGAACTTCCCCGGGCAGACCCAAGATATCTTATGATTGAGGGGGAGTGATTGACGACCCAAAAGAGTATGGTGCTACGGCTTAAAGCATGTCTACCTTAGAGACCAGCATACTTAGTATAGAATCATATTTCATTTTGCCTCATATCATATTTCATCGTATGTGAATTATATCAAATGGACTGTGTATTATGAAACAACTTGCCTTGCTGAGTTCTTTTGAACTCATTCCTTTTTGTGCAATTTGTTAGATTTTCCTGCAGGTACTGATGATCTTGATGGCGCGTCCTACGACCAGAGCTATGATCCCGCATACTACCCTGCGGGTGATGGCTACTATGAGAGTCAGGATTGCGGTGCCGAGGAGGATTATAGTTAGTTCCAGGGTTAGCCCCACTCTTGTGAGGGAGCGGCCACGTTGGGTTCACTTCATCCATACCTACGAGGAAGTCTTCATTAGGATAGAAGAAACCTATGTGTAGGCCCCATTTCCCTGGATGACTGTAATCATTGGGATCTTCTCTCTCCAGTTTTTATGGATTTATTTATGGTACTGTCTGTAACTAAACTTGATTTACTACTGCTTCCGCTATTGTGAAGGAGTGACTTCTGATCACTCCTTCTCTTTGAGATGTTATCACTTTAAAGTTGATATTTAAATGTTTCCGCACTCTGATTATCTATCTTGTCTTATTCTTTTAATCCATCTATTGTTTCTATATACATTGATTATTTTGTTTATGATTATGTTATCGTGTATGTGGGAGGTATGGCCGCTCGATCTGGATCTTCGGGCTGTGGATCACATCCCGGGTATGCCAGATAGGATACCGGCTGGGTGGATGTGACAGTCACACCCCACCCAGCTGGATCCGATTATACCCAAATACCCGTGGGGGTGATACACTACAGGACCAAGGTTTAACGACAAACCCACACAAACATATGATATAGCATAATCCAAGGACAAGAATAAATCAAGTTTAAATATCAAGTTATAAAATCTAACATATCAATGTTTACAGTCATCCATTTACTAAAGTTAAAAGTTAACTAATGTTGATCGAAAGAATATTAGAGTCTAAATGAAAAGAGTAGTTTGTTTGCAGCGGAAGTAATCTAAGTAGTTCTCTACTAGAAGTCAACTTCATAAGAACAGTCCTGACACAGGCATGAAGCTTCATGCGCATCCACTTCTTTTCTAGTCACTCCCTCATGATAATATACCGGTGATAGATCTTCCATTTGAGTGGGGTCCTCATAACTTGTAGAATAATCTAAAAAAACATACCTATAAAGGAGTGAGCTCAATAGAACTTAGTGAGGTCAACTCAACAATCATGTCATGCATTTGTTCACAAATTCCACGTCACAAATATAAGATTATTAATGTAATCAATGAAAATAGTATGATAAATGAATGGTTATGATATTATGCTCCTAACTCTATCATGGAGTCTCTACGCTAGACACGCATTAAGTTAAACATCAATCTCCTCTGGGCGGTCTCAATCACTCTCCCTCAACAAGAGTCGTCTATTGGGTCCTTCATGGGTGTTGGGTAAGTTCATGTCAATCCATGATTGGGGTGTAAGTCACCACTCTCTCACATCACCATTTGGCTTGAGATTTGGCATGTGTCAAAGACAACTCTAGGCCCAATGCATAGTCATATGGTCTCGTACTACATATGGTTTGGATATCTCCCCTCATGCCTAGTGTGAAACCCGGCCCTAACCTTAACCCGGATACTCTTTGATTGTAGGTCCAAAGACCCGAAGTAGAAGTGAAAGTCAACTATGGACCATATTGGTAGAAGATATAGTGTTCGACTCCTAACCTATGGAGATTGAATATGATGCCCCATACTTGAAGACAGAGCTGGATATAGAAAAGAGACTGCACCTTGATGAAGAGAAGATTAGTTGATGACCTTAGAGCTTGGTGAGATATGATTTATAGCCATTTTTCCATGCTAGGTATGTTATAGAATATGTGTTTAAAGTTTCGTTTGATTCCGAGTAGTGGAAGACCCTCAAATCCCTGTCTTTGACTTTGCTGACAGCCTGGGTCGAGTGCTTGGGTCGATTGGGCCATGCTACCCAGCCAATTGACCCAGAGATGCTGAACTCGAATAGAATCTTCTGTTTTGAGTATCTTGCTATATATACCCCATGACTTCGTGATTTTAGTATCCCTAGCCTCCATAACACTTAGAGAATGAAGGGAAACCATCTCCAAGCCTCCAAAGTGAAGAAGAAGACCTAATCTTGCAATCTTGCAAATTCTCAATCTTGTTCTTCAATTAAAGGTTAGTATTCTATCTTTTATGTTATTGATTTACTCTTTCTATGATCACTCTTATTTTTGAACTGAGATTATGATGAAGATGCTGCAACCTTGTAGTCATATCTTTACAATCTCTTTTCATTCTCTTGTGCTATGATCATCTCATTCATTCTTGACATGATTCTTATGATTTCTTCTTAAACTATGATAATATTACTATATTTATTCATTCTAGCATTATAGATGCTTCTCTATGATTATTCATACCTCTGATCTACTGTGTTCTTGTACTAGAATGAGATCTAATCATCTGTAGTTCATCTCTTTCATTCATAGCATGTTTCCAATGAAAACTATGATTTTTACCAAAATAGAAACTATGATTCTAAATTAGTAAGTAATGGTTTTAATGTTGGTTTGATGTCTAAATTATGCTTTTTAGTCTTAGACTACTGTGTTAGACATTCTCTCCAAGTTTCGTCGCATTCCGGTTTGTGTAGCATAGGTTTCGGATCAACATTCTCTTTTTATTTCCGGATTTGCTCTTGGGCAGATTGCCTGGGTCGACTAGAGCACTCAACCTAGCCAATCAACCCGCAAGAACAGAATCTGATTTCTTCGTCCGATTCGATTCGCTTCATGCTTATTCTTTTAGGACTACTTCCTAATGATTGTGTGATGCTATTCATCCTCTTGTCCGTCCGGAATACATTCGAATCTATTTAAGGTAAGGAAAGTTGTTACCATATTAACATAGATTGCATAGATTTAGTTTCTAATTTGGGAACTACTTAGATTTGCTACTGTTATGTTAGTTTCTATTATGATATGAATGCTGCAAGTACATTAGAATCTTATTTCCTTATTTACTTTATGTACTTGATTATGTAGGAATACTTACTCATGTATGTTTCTTATTTATTTAATCTTGTCTTATTATACTCTTTCATATGATGAGATATCTGTTGTGGATGATATGATTGAATTATGATTGTGATTGTTTAGGTATGATTTGGGATTGGGGAATGTCCTTTTGACATTTCTGTCCATGGACCTCATTGGGAGTAGTATGGGATATTTCCAATGTTGCCCTTTGACACTTTCCCGGATTATTGGTTTTCATACCTAGGACTTGTCTAGCAGTGTTTGGCTAGGTTATACCCCTGTTATATCAGACCCGATTCGGAAGGGTATTGAGACCGAACGACCCGTGGTAGCAATGGGGATTCATGGGTGCTCAAGACTGGTGAGTTATATCCGTGAGGGGACATGAATCACATTGTGAGGGCCATTTATTGGTAGAGTTGCATATGGATAGACTTGGGCTCATGGGTGTTCAAGACCGGTAACCAACCCGTGAGAGGACATGAGAGCTTCCCATTTACTATATGTGGATGACCTATAGGGTTGATGAGTCCTTATTTGAGAGAGTCGGATATGCTGACTCTAGTGTGAAGGATACCGGAAAGGATCCCAAGAGGGGAGGAATGGACGTATCTGGATCTGAGTTGATGTAACTAAGTAGAAGACTTGCACTGGGCTAGGCTTTACCTTGACATGCGCCAATACTTAGACCAAACGGTGATGTGAGAGAGAGGTGACTTAACCCCTAGCCATGGATTGTCCGAGATGGATAAAGGACCCTTTGCCAACCGATGATGTGTGATTGAGACCTACCCAAAGAAGTATAGTGCTATGACTTAAAGCATGTCTGCCTATAGAGACCAACATTCATAAAGTTAGACTCATACATGCATTGTTGTCTCATATCATATCACTTTATGCTTTGTTGTGATACTATGTTATTTATGCTATTATGGAATAACTTACCTTGCTGAGTTTCTTTTGAAACTCACTCCTTTTTGTACAATATCTTTTGTTCGATTATTCTACAGGTTTTGATGGCTATGAAGCGCAATATGAGGAAGCGCAAGATGAAGAAGCATACCATACGCAAAGTGTTGGCGATTATGAAGATTACTGTGAGGATCCCTCGAGTGGTCTCTCTTGTTACCAGGATTAGCCCTACTGTGGAGTGGGAGCGTCTGAGCGTAATCGATGAAGTCTATGTCTATGAGGACATCCTTTATAAAGTAGAAAAGACTCTAGTTTAGTTAGATTATAACTTTCTTTCTTGTCTTTAGAATCAGTTGTAATCCCTTTGATTTTCGAACTACATTCCGCTGTACTCGTAGAGTGAGATTCCGCCTCACTCTACTTTTGATTTATATATCTATTGGTATCTTTTCCGCACTCTGATGATTATCTCGTTACTTTACTTTGATTCATTTGAATAATATTGTTAACATTGATTTAGTCTTGTTCTTGATTATATTGTTGTGAATGTGGGAGGTTGATTTTACTAACTACTGGATCTTGTGGACTGTGGATCACACACTCGGGTATGTCAGATAGGGTACCGGCTGGGTGGATGTGACAGAGTGATATCAGATCCCACAGTTCCAAGTGAAATCCTAACCACAGAAACAATGATAGAACATTCCTGAGTCATAAACCCAAAAGTGACTCAAGTATTCTTAGAATTGAATAATAGAACACTTGAATTAGAAACTTAAAAAGTGAAGAATAATATACTCTGAATAATACACAATAATTCTTATTTAAACAAACATCACTTAACACAACAAAAGAAAATGCATAATGTACAATAAGATGGTGAAACAAAAGTGAACTTGATTAATTTTAGGAAAGTTCTACAACAAGTTACATTTGAGAAACATAAAAGGAAATCCTAGTACAATCTATCTAAGACTACTGTCTCTGCTCTCTCAGTACTCTAACATCCTCTACAACCTGAGTCAACTGTGACTCCATCCTCTCCTGTCTCGCCTCTATCCTCCCTAACATGGAAGTCATAGAGCGCATCTGTGCACACAGCTCCGCAGTCTCTGGAACTGTTAGTGAAGGGCCTCCGGTCTCAAAGTGTGATGATGTGGGAATATCCTGATGACCCTGATCTGCCTCACGCATCTCAATGTCATCTCCTGCCTAGTCATCTGTATCTGGACCCGCATCGTGGTCACCATCGTCTGACTCATCATCATCCTCATCAGTCTCAAGACCATCCTCATCATCTGATCTCTCGGTCTGAGTAATTTGCATCTACCGAATAGTCCTGGTCCCAATGGCATAGCCAAGCAATCGTGTCTGCATCGGTATATCCTCCAGCCTCACACCGAAATGCCGGAAGATAAGTGTGAGTAGACGGATGAAGCAAAGGTTCCATACGCCCGGTGACGTCATGACCTCTAGCATGACGTTCTGGATGATGAAGGAAAGATCAATCTCGAAACCCCGGTATATGCGGTAAATCAGTAGAGCATCCATCACTGATACTCTCTCGTGATGCCCTGCCTTCGGGATGATGTTGCAGCCCACATTGTGACCGATGATTCTAGCCAAATCTGTCATCTGTGCACTAGTCCTGGTGTATAGCATCTGTCATCTCTCCAAAGTGTGATGCAAACCTCATGTAGCTCATGTGGTAGTAGGAAAGCATCTATCTCTACCCCAGTCGGTATCCATACACACTCATGAGGATAGTGTGGTACACTGAAGATCTCTGCCAGTGTACTAGTAGAAAATCGAATCCGTGTCTCTCAAACTTGACTCTCTAAGATCAACTCGAATGGATCTCGCCTCCGACCCTCCTCGACTGATATAAGGTTGTTGTAGAACAACCTCACTAAATCCGGATAGACTGGAAGATCCTCAGTGAAAAGATGCGTCCACTCCATCGTATCGAATCTCTGATGGATCTGAAATGTGGTAAGCTGTCGTAGCCTGAGTAACCTGGCATACTCAATGCGGCACCGCTCAAAGAAGGCCTCATATAAGTACTCCGCTCGGGTGTACCTGAATAGGTCTCTACGGTTGACTAGATCTCTCGGCTCCAAAAGTGGAACCTGACCTCTGCCTCTGCCTCTTCCTCTCCTCCCACCCATGTGTTGTCCGCGAGGAGGCATGATGTCTGTATAAGTGTAAAGAAGACAAGAAGAGATTTGACATTAGTAGAAGTTCAAAATTTAGCATGAAGGGTATTTTCGTAATTTTTTTAAAAAATTTAGATTTTGGCAAAATTTCAGTTTGAGCATACTAGCATGTACACGGTACTTAGAATAGTGTGTTAGCATGTTTTATTGGAGAAAAACATATCAATTTGATGGATTAAAGGTAAAAATTCAGCAAGCATTGAAAGGGGAAAATTCTCAAATTAGGTCAAAATGCGATTTTTGAAGTTTGGAATTGGCTTAATCGATTTAGATACATATGTTCATCATATCATTGCAAGAATGTAGGAATTGATTTGAAGACGCTTTGCGGTTTGAAAATGAGAGAAGATTTTCAAAAGAGGGTTTTTGGTTGAGAAATCGTTAGCAAGAAACCATGAAATCGATAGCAAGCATTGTAAAGACATGGAATTGTATTAAGATCACCTAGAACACATTCCTATATGTTCCTAGACATGTTTCCTAGCAATTATAACAAGTAAATCATGATATTTGGAAGAATACATTTCAGTTTTGAAGTTGTAAAGCAAGGAAAAGAGAAATTTTACCTTAGATGATGTTGCAAGAATGTTGGAGACTTGTTCTTGAAGTTAAATGGACTAGAATGACACTTGAAGACCTTAGAGAACTTTGCCCTAGAGCTCTCCCACAAAGCTTTGTGTTTTGGAATGAGTATGAAATGAAAAATGTGATTTTTAAGGTGTTTTTTGCGCACTGTTTGTGTGGGTCGACTGGATGACTCGACCCAGCCACTCGACCCAAGGAGTAAAATGCTGAAGTTTTGGGATAATCTTGGGATTTTTATATATAATTCTTGGGTGACTTTTTTATGATTAAAGTGATGATTTTTAGCCTTATTTGGATGCAGACAGGGGGTAGATGGATTGGAAAGGTTTTGACTACTTGATTTTGCGAATGGTGTGGGAAAAAGGAGCGGAAGAGGAAGAGGGGTCAAGGAGGGCCGGAAGGGTACGCGGAACCAGAGGGTTGCAACACGGGCAACATCGCGAGGCACGATGTGTAGGTCTGACCCAGGACCGGGTGTGGGCTCCTCCGCGCCCGGAAGGGGGCCCCATACTGATGGAAAGTTTTTTGAAGATGCAAGTGCCTTCTTTCACTGGTGTTACTAAGGACACTTTGTTCCCTAACAAATGGCTGAGGGAATTAGAAAAAGCATTCCGTCACTTGTAGTGTTCTGAAGCACAGAAGATCTTGTTTGCCGAACAGAAGCTTCAGCAAGAAGCAGATGCTTGGTGGACCTCCACTCGTCCTATTTTGGAAACCTTGCATGTTGGTGGTTTAACCTGGGAAATTTTCAAGGATGCATTTTGTAAGAACTATTTCCCTGAAGAAGTGACTGACGCTAAGGAAGCCGAGTTCATGGCCCTTACGCAAGGACCTTTGTCTGTGTTAGAATATCAACAGAAGTTTGAGGAATTATTTTACTTTGCCCCTTGATGCGTCGAAAATCTGCTCAGCCCTTAGATCTCCTTGTGATGACCTGCAAAATGGAAGCGTCAGATGTGGCCCGACCGTTGGGGTCGGGAGTCCACCTCCGAAGGCTAAGTCAGTTGATGAACTTAATCACAAACGGCTCTGCTAGAAGCACAGAGCTAAGGAAAAAACTGGGAAAGTGATCTAGATCGTAAGCCTCTGATAGTTTACATCTACCAGTGTGTATGTGGATCTGAGTCCCTCTCACCTTGTAGGTAAGTAAGGTTTATATAGAGTGTACCTTCGAATCCCCTTCGTTGGATGCACTCGAGCCTTCTTAGGGTAGTCGTTGGATCCTAATAGTTAGATCCGTTGAGCAATAGACTTCTACGAGTTTGAACTAGTAGAGGACTCCTGAGATAACCTCAAGGTTATTCGATGATTATCCCTTTAATGATGATAAGTGACAGCCGCCAAGTTATGCCTGCCGTCATTAGGGTAATTAACCTAATCCATAAGTAGGATTAGGGCGTGCCTATAGCTGATTTAGTTTTCTTCCTTAGCAAGCTATCTCTTGGACCCAGCCTCTCGGAAGCGAGTCGATTCCCTCTGTCTCGACCGGGGTCGAGGATCAAACCGAGTATGAACCAGGTTCGATCATATTTTCTCCGTATCACGAGCCCCCCAGACCAAGCGTTCGGTCGATCCTGAGGGCTTGGTTTTTAACTGGGTTCTTCGTCAGGCAATAGTCTCTGCGTATCCCACTAAATGTCATATCACATTTAATGCGGTGGTCACTTTTCCTCGAGCTTTGTGAGGGCAATGCCACGCGTCTCTTTGCAGTCGATCTATCGTGGCTCACGTAACCCAAGCGACGGTTTCCGAACGCCTGTTTTGGATTCGTGAGTTCAAACTTTCAAAACGTCCTCAGATCTCGACCGTTGATGCTGAATCAATCTTGATCGTTCAGGTCCTCGAACACTCGTGCGGGTGCTTAAAAGCGGTTCGTTGTCTTCGTAGGTTTCATTCTTCTTGTCTGGAATTTGAACCTTCATCATCTGCTTCGCGCCTTCTCACTCTCAAGCCTTTGCTTCACTGAATCAGTAAGTTTACTGATCCTTTTGCAAAGTTTAAACTTCCTATCTCCAGTCTTTTTTTTTGGTACCTTACTGAAACTAGTTATGGAGGATAATAGGGTTTCTTCTTCCCTGGTACCCAGTGTCAATAATAGTAGTGGTAACGAAGCTTTTGCTTCCCTTCCTTCGAGCCAGTCGGATAGTGATAACAAAACCCTAACTGTCCTCTAGTGCGAATTTGCTGAAGTTTCCCATAAAAGTTTAGAAAGAAAAGCCGAAACTTCTTCCGCCCCTCCTGAGTTTGGATCTTCCAAAACTCCTAGGGTGACTGTTGAGTCTTCTAGGCAGCCAAAACAAACCTCCAGGTCTAATGGCGGACCAAGCTCTGTTCCCTCCGCTTACAGGGAGGAAAACCTCCTTTCGGCAATCCAGGGTTTTGATTTTCCTTCTTCTTATCATATTAGGGCGAGTTTTCCCTGTACATAGATGCACTGGAAAGCGGGGTTCGCTTTCCTTTTTTCAATCCTTTGTTCTCAGCCATTCTAAATCACTGGGACATCTGCCCTGGAATGCTCCTTCCCAATAGCTGGCGTCTCATCGTCGGCTTCTTCGGTTTGTGTTTTGAACTTGGCGTTACGCCATCTCTTTCTCTTTTTGTGCACTTTCATCTTCTTTCTGTCTCCCATCCTCCCGACTGGGTTTTTCTCTCCAAACACAATAAGGCTGAACTTGATTGGAGGGGCAGCATTCTTGCCAAAGGAACTTGCCCTTCCAATCACAAAGGATGGCGTGAACGATACTTTTTCTGTCGAGCGCCTCAGTCAGATCTCAACTTCCCGACCGTCTGGAAACAGTATACTTCCTATTCTGAAAGTAACCGGGGCCTTCCCTTATCCAAAGAAGACGAGGCGGCCGTCAGGAAGATCAAATCAATTCCATGGTATTAGGAGATACATGGACTTGAGGTGGAGTATAACTCCATCCTTCAATACTGGGGCTTGGCTCTTTGTGAGCTTCTAACCATCATCCTTCAAATTTACTAAAGTGATATGTCTTTTCATAATTCTGATTCTTGTTCTTCTTTGTAGTGACTCAAAGAATAAACCTTGAAAACCTGCGGGCGAAGGCCACTAGGGTCGTTGTGACAGCTGAGCAACGGTCACCCAGAGCCTTAACTGCTGATCAAGAAGTTTATGTTCCCTCTCCCGACCCTTCTTACAAGGGTATCAGGAACATCAGGCCCATGGTTGACGCTTTGGGTAAAGGGAAAAAACCGATGGTGGAGAGGTCAAATGTCTCCTCCTCCGCTCGAACCAAAAGGAAGCATGATATAGTTGATGCTTCCTCCCATAAAAAATCCAAAAATTCCGAAGATTGTGAGGAGGTCTTCACACCTCAGTGGACCTTAAAGCAGACTGATAGGGTGACACAAGAACCTCAAAAAGCTGCAGAATGGAGCTCCCTCAGTCTTCTACCTTCTGATCGTCGGGATTTTGAAGCCCTGAACGATGATGCCCTTGTTAGTCAGTCCACAAGGTATCGGTCTTCTTGATTTTTCATTTTTTCATAATCTCTTATGACTTCTTTTGATGATCTCCTCGTCCCCAGGAATGTCGTGTTGAGTTTTTATCAGCACATGGAAGCATTGAGCCAGGTTGGCCGCAACGGCTCCTTAATGCAGACCTATGAAGAGAATTTGGCTAAGGCCAATTCTGAGATAGACCGGTTGTCGGCAGCTGCTAAGGAGCTGCAGAGAAAGCATGATGAGAAGATGAACTCCCTAAAGAAGGCCCTCGACTCTTCAACGGCTATCGCTGTTGCTGCCGAGCGCGAGGCTAAGAAGCAGAAAGCAGCTGCCACATTGTTTGGTGACAGACTTGAGTTTAAGTGCGCAAAGAATGAAGAATACTTGAAGCTGGCGATTCCTAGCAAGCCCGAGCATATCAAGCCGGAGCTTCGAAAGGATTGTGTTCGGAAGTACCTGAACAGCGTACCTTTCTCCAAGCTGCTGGGTGCCTTCAACATCCAAGCTTACCGCTTGGGGCAAAATGACGTCTGGGAAAAAATTCTTGAATCCATCCCTTCCTTCGATACAACTCCCTTTCGTGAGGTGTGTCACAGAGAGGTCTTCGGGAAGTTAAACATGGATCTCCCTGACTGGGCTCGGGAAGAGGATGATCCTTTTCCAGCTGACCCAAAATATGAGGAATATCTTGCTGATGAACCGCCACTCTAAGAGGAAAAGTCACAGGCCGAGTCACAGGTTGCTGCTGAAGAGGACTCTGACAACGACAATCTTGAGGAAGGCTCTTCTCAGGATCCTGAGAAAGGCTCTCCTGTGCAGGACTCCTCGGGCAACAATGAGGAAGAGGCTTAGGGAGTTACTTCTTTTTTTTTTTTTTGTAAAGATTGATCCTCCTCATTAATGAATAGATACTTCTTCCATGTTTGCCTTAATGCTTCCTCATCTCCTATCGAAAACTTGTCTTGAATATCAAAATATAAATGATAAAACTTATCACTTAACTTCGCATTCCTCGACGAATGATAATCTTGTAAAGATATCATGAAGAGATGTTTTGGAAAGATGCCTTAGCCTTTATTCTTCCTTACTCCCTCCATTTATTGCAAAGTCCACACGTTTCCCTTCTGCTATCTGCGAAGTCCAAACGTTTTCTTGCCTTCGTATACCATTCACTGTTTTCAATGAATTGGTAATACATCCATTATTTAAATGGTAGTGCGACGGTTGGAGGTATTCTCGTATCAAGTGCCTATTTCCACGTGGCCTCCTTTTGACCGTTGATCTTGCTTGTTGAAGATTTCGAAGCGTTTTTTCGATCTGGGCCATTGGTTGCCTTTGGCTCTCAACTGTCGTCTTAATACCTGAGGCTATTTAAAGCCTTCGAGGGTACTCTCCATCTATCTTGCTATCTGCAAGTTAGATTTGCAAAAGCGACATTCCTTCCTCCTGCTCTGCTTCCGTATTCCTCGTACTCCAACAATAACTCTATCAGCCTCTGAACAAGTGAGCTTTTTGCTATCACCAATCTCTTCTCCTTCCCCCTGAGTAAACTTCACAGTAGTAATACTTGGGGTTTACTTAATGGGTATTCTGAGTAGTTCATATCTGACAGAGAACTAGGGTTTTCCTTCATTTCTTGTGTTGTTGGGTTTTTGTACTGATACGGCTTTTTCTTTGTACACAGTGGCTCCTAGAATCGATCCGAACTTTATTAGGGCGAAATCCTGTAAGAAAATCGTTCCAGTGTCGGCGGTGGTTGAAGCCAGCGAGGTGCATTCATCTGGTGAATCCTCTAAGCGTAAGGCGACTGCTGTTGGTGAATCTTCAAGTCAGATTCCCACAGTTTCTACCGCCTCTTCTTCCTGAAGTGATCGCTCGTTCTTCCCAGGAAGATCTTGATCACTCCGTTGCTGATGCCCCTGCTATAGAGACCGTTCATGCATCCCCGAAGGAGACCCTTCGGACATCTGAGGCAACTATGTTGGCGTTTGATGAAGGTGCGGTCCCAGCAGGTGCTGCTTCTATTTCCAACTCTAGAGCTTGTTTGGCATCCTCTGCCTCTCCTTCTTTGGAGGCGGAGGATTTTGCCACTAGGAAGCGTCGTCGGTTGGCAAGTGATGCACCTCATCCTTCTCATCCTTCGCTTGAATTAGTGTCAAACCAGTTTGACAAAGCGTTGGAATGGTGTACTGCTGCTTGAATGACTTCTGAGAGCGTAATTCTTTCCAAACTTCCAGACGAGGACTTTATGAAGTCAATGGTGATGTAAGTCTTTCTTCATTATCTTTTGATTCTGAAGGTTACTCTTCTGCTCCTATTTAACTCGGAAGTTGTTTGCAGGAGTCTTATAGGTAACTTCCACAACCAAGTGGAAGCAGCCTCTAGGCTCAATAGACTGAGGAATGAGGTTTCCAGGCTTTGGGAAGACTCCAAAGCCAAGGATGCTGAAATTGCTCGCCTTAGGAAGCTAGTCTAGGAGGTTGCAGGAGAAAAGAATTCGGTGATCGAGCGTCTTCGGTCAGACTTGGATGATGCCAGGGAGAAGATCTGGCAATTGGAGTGAGAAGTTGGAAAGTTAGGAGCCAAAGGATCTGAAGCGTTACCTCAAAGGCAAGCTGTCATTCCTTTGCCCGAATCCCTTCCAGCTGGCATTTGCAGAGCCTGCATCTTCAAGTATTTACACAATAAGCCTTTTGTTGATATGCTGAATGCTTATAAATTGCAGGTGTACCGGGATGGTGAGAACGAAGTATGGGAATCGATACTAAGGAAAAATCCTCATTTTGATACGACTCCCTACAACGTTGTTTGCCATCTTGAAGTGTTTACCAACTTGGGTCTTCCTTCTCCTGACTGGACCAAAAGTAAGACTGATCCTCCGCCTTCTGATCCGGATATTATGCATTACTTGGAAGATTCTCCTGTTTATTCTCCCCTGGAAGGATTCAATTATGAAGAGCTCGCCTTGAATGAAAGTTTGGTCGAGGACCATACTTCTTCTGGACAAGCTGGACAAAGAATATGAAATGCAGAGGATTTTGTACACAATGAATTGCTTTTGTAATCCCCGTTTCTCCTCTTCTTTTTATTGAATCCATGCTGCTGCTTGACTATTGTGTTTGTTCTGGCGAAGCTGTACTGATCTTGTACAATTTCTTAATGATCACTGGTGATGACTTTCTTTTTTCGACTGAAGATTGTATCCCAACTCTTGTAATCTCATATGTATGTTTGATATAAAGGTTGGCCTCTTTTGATCTTTTGAAGAAATAAGAAATTAACTTCATCTTGAACTTTGCCAGTCACAATGCCTTTACTTAAAGATTTCCGGAGAAATACAATAAGTCTGAGAAGGAACTCACTCGGGTTTTAAACCGAGCCTGTAGAAGGACCACTCGGTTTAAACCGTGCCTTTCTTAAGGTTTCCGGAGAAATACAATAAGTCTAAGAAGGAACTCACTCGGGTTTTAAACTGATGCCTTTACTTAAGGATTTCCAGAGAAATACAATAAGTCTGAGAAGGAACTCACTCGGGTTTTAAACCGATGCCTTGTAGAAGGAACTCACTCGGGTTTTAAACTGATGCCTTAACTTAAAGATATTTCAAAAATTCAATAAGTCTTGAAGGAACTTACTCGGGTTTCAAACCGATGCCTTGCGGAAGGAACTCACTCGGATTTTCATCCGATGCCTTGACTTAAGAAATTCCAAAAAAATTCAATAAGTGTTGAAGGACCCACATAGATTTTCATCTAATGCCTTGTAGTTGGATCTTGTGGTGTATGATGCCCCCCAATCAAAAGATAATTTGTTGAAAGCCAATAATTGCATTGATTGAGTTGAAGATGGTTACATCACAAACAAAATTGAAATCATCATCAAGGATAAAAATTTTTGAGATGCTTGGCATTCCACGAATGATCCAACTCTTTCTGGGTGTTGATGTTCTTTAGCCTGTAAGCTTCTGAACCGACTAGCTTTACAACCATATAAGGTCCTTCCCAGGAAGGGTCCAATTTTCTTTGGTGGCGTGGGTCTGAAGCTAAGGTGTTTCTCAACACCAAATCTCCTGCTAAGTACCGACGATTCTTTACTTGGGTATTATAATGTGACGCTATCCTTCTTTGATAATGTTGAGTTTGTGCTATTGCCTTTGCCCGAACTTCGTCCAACAAATCAAGACTATCAAGCAGTCCTTGCTCGTTTGCTCTTTCCTCGAACTCTCTGTCTCGTAATGTCCCCGCCATTATCTCCACAGGTGCCAACGCTTCGGACCCATATGCTAACCTGAATGGAGTTTCTCCTGTGGGTGTTCGAATCGTAGTTTGATAAGCCCACAGTACATTATGAAGTTCTTCGACCCATAAGGCCTTGTCAGCTTCAAGTCTTCTCTTTATCCCTTCAAGCATCGTTTGGTTAGTAACTTCTACCTGTCCATTGCTCTGGGGGTATGCCACTGAGGACATATGATGCTCGATCATGTAAGTTCCACAAAATTGCTCAAATTGTGGACAATCGAACTGGGTGCCATGGTCAGTGATGATAATCTTTGGAATCCCAAAGTGATATATGATTGACTCAAGCACGAATTTCTCCACTTTTTTTTCAGTGATTGTTGCCAGGGCACTGGCTTCAACCCATTTTGTGAAGTAATCAATTGCTACTATCAGATATTCCCGTCCGCCTGATGCCTTGGTGAATTTGCCCATGATATCAATTCCCCACATCGCAAAGGGGATGGGATCTAGAATTGAAGTCATGGTTTCCACTGGGTGCTTCGATACTATAGCATGAATTTGACAATTGCTACATCGACAAACATACTCCATAGCAGCCTCTTGGATCTTAGGCCAATATAAACCAAGTCTTAGAATTTTGTGTGCCAGGGCTCGTCCACCCATGTGAGCTCCACAAATTCCTTTATGAACTTTAGCCAAAGCTGAGTTCACTCCTTCGGGACCTAAACATCTCAGAAGGGGTCTAGAATAAGATCTTTTGTATAGTCTCCCATTCAGAATGACAAATCTTGCTGATCGTATCTTGATCAATCTTGCCTCTTTCGGATCCTCAGGTAGTTTGTCATCTCTCAGATATTCGACTATCGGATCCATCCAGCAACGCTCTGCTTCAATATAGGAAATTTCTTTCTCGTGATAACTTGGAAATGTTATCTCTTCAATGTAGACCGAAGGGTCTAGATTTTTTCTTTGGCATTGGCTAATCGGGATAGCTCATCTGCCACTGTATTTTCAGTCCTCAGAATCTGAGATATCTTCAAATTCTGAAATTGCTTTTGAAATGCCTGCACAATCTCTTGATATTTCTGCAAGCGAGGTTCTTTAGTACCATACTCCCCCTGGACTTGGTTGACTATAAGTTGAGAGTCACTATAAATTGTAACATAAACAATGGACAATGCTTTTGACAACCGAAGTCCAGCTATCAGGGCTTCATATTCTGCTTCGTTATTACTAGCTTCAAATGCAAATCTCAAAGCATATCGAATGATAAATCCTGTTGGACTTTTCAATAGAATTCCAGCTCCTGCTCCATCCTTATTACTCGAGCCATCCACATATACTCCCAAAGGTGGAAATGGGACTTCAATAGTGGCCACCGGCGGCCACACAAAACGCTAATGCCGAGCTTTGATTGTCGCGGGCTTTAAGCTCACTTGGAACTCACGAGCGACCGACGGCCACCATCCTTCCGGACAAATCAGGTTTATTAAGAACTTACTAAGAGGGAAAGTCGAATACCTCTATTGAATGAGCTCAAAGTATGGCCTTAGCTCGGCGGCGTCATGGAGCCAAAGCCCGTTCGATTTGTGAATATCGTGTCTCCGCATCAAGTAATACGTGACTCACATAATAAATAGGCCACTGTTTCTTATCTTTCTCACGAACAAGTACTGCAATGACTGCTGAAAGGGACGCCGCTAGATATAGCTGTAAGATTTCCCCCTTCTCTGGTCGGGACAAAAGTGGTGGCTGTCCTAGTGTTTCCTTTAATTCTTCGAAAGCCTTCTGACACTCTTCAATCCACTTCGCTTCCTTGCTGCCCCTCAAATCTTTGAATGCCTTGAAGAATGGTAAACATTTCTCTCCAGACTTGGAGATGAAACGATTCAAAATGGCAATTCTCCCTATTAAACACTGCACATCACGAACAATTTTGGGAGCTTCCATGTTAATTAGAGCTTGTATTTTGGCAGGATTAGCCTCAATACCCCTCTGTGACACCATGAAGCCCAAGAATTTGCCTGAAGAAACTCCAAAGGCGCACTTTTCTGGATTCAACTTCATTTGATACTTCCGCGAGACTGAAAATACCTCAGTTAAATCTGCAATATGATTTGCTCTTGTAAAGCTCTTTACTAGCATGTCATCAACATAAGCTTCAACATTCTTCCCGATTAAATCCTTGAAAATCTTGTTGATGGCCCTCTGATATGTAGCTTCTACATTTTTCAAGCCAAATGGCATGACTTTGTAATAGTAGCTTTCACGATCAGTCATGAAAGCCGTGAACTTCTCATCATCCTTATTCATAAGAATCTGATTATACCCTGAGTAGGCATCCATGAAACTTAGAGTTTCATAACCTGCAGTCGCATCTATCAAGAGATCAATCCGAGGCAACAAATAGCAATCTTTAGGGCAAGCCTTGTTGAGGTCTGTGTAGTCTGTAAACATCCTCCACTTCCCATTTGCCTTCTTGACCATTACCACGTTGGCTAACCAAGTTGGGCATTCAATTGGTTCTATGAAACCAAAATTCTTCAGTTTTTCAACTTCACCCCGAACTGCCTCGTATTTTTCAATGGAGAAATTTCTCCTTTTTTGGATAACTGGTTTCACCTTAGGATCTATCTAGAGCTTATGCTCTGCGACAGCTCGATCAATTCCTGGCATGTCTTCAGCAGACCATGCGAATACATCACTATTTTGTTGAAGAAAAAACTTCAACTCCTCCTTGAATTCCTCCAGCTGCTCAAACCCGATATAAGTAATCTTTTTCTCATCCTTGATACACAGTTGGATTTGCTCTAGCTTTTCCACTGGGTCGGGCCTTTGCATTTTTGCTTCTTCCCGATCATCTCGAACTTCTATAGGTAGGGCAGTCACCTTCCTCGGGCCTTCCTTGTCTTTTAAATAGGCAACGTAACATTGCCAAGAGATCCTCTGGGTCGAGGAAACTTGACCAATTCCCATGTCAGTCGGGAATTTTATCTTCAAGTGTTTCGTCAAAACATAGCACCTATCTTGGACAAAGATGGTCGTCCGAGGATAACATTATAAGCTGGAAGTTCCTGAACCACCAAAAAATTGATTCGGACGGTCGCCTCCTTGGGAAAACTTCCGATAGATAAGTCCAACTGGACAGATCCTTTCGCTACTGCAGATGATCCTGTAAAGCCATATAAATGCGTGGATGATGGCTCCATCAAGTCCTCATCCACCCTCAGCTTTTGATACACTTCATAAGAAATTAGGTCAGCTGCAGACCTTGTATCAACTAAAACTCTATGCACTTCTCGGCACGCAATCTCTACCTTGATGACTATGGCATCATCGTGAGGTAGACAAACGCCTCTTTCATCCTCCTCGCCAAAGGTGATAGAATCTTCCCCATTTGGCCTCTTCCGCTTCTGCATCTCTCCGGTTCCGACAAATTTAGATTTTGTCTTTAACCTCCAGAGTGATTCGGGTTTTGGACCTCCGAAAATTGTAAGGATCGGTGATCGAGTAGCATCAATCACCTCCTTGCCTTTTTTAGACTTCGGAGCCTCCTTCGATCATTATGAACTAACCGAACGATCCCTTTTAGGGGCAGCCTCGCGTGGCTCACGTGGCTCCTCCCTTCTTCTACTAACAAAATTGGACAAATGTCTCTGAGATATTAATCGCTCAATATCTGCTTTTAGATGACGACAATCATTAGTATAATGACCATAATCCTTGTGGAATCGACAATATTTTTCTCGATCCTGCTACTCTCCAGGCTTCAAAGGAATTTTGGGTGGCCACTTCAAAATATTTCGCCTTTTGATGATATTCAAAATATCAGCCCGAGGAGCATTCAATGGAGTATACTCACTTTTACAGGGAGATCTCTGCCGCCAAGCCTGAGGTTTTCCAACCCGATCGCGAACATTCTTCTTTGGCTTCTGCTTTTGCTCAAGAGCCTTCTATTCCTTAGTGGAGGCTTTGTTTACTTCCTGGCGCGCATCTAAGATCTCCATGACTTCAGCCTGCTTTTGGCATCTCTGTACCAACTCAGCATAAGTTGCAGGCATATCCTGTAGTAATAACTCCAGGAGTCTTTGGTTAGTGAGTCCAGTGAATAGAGCAGTTTTAGCTACTTGCTCATCCAAATTCTCTATCTCCATCGTTACTCTGTTGAATCTTTTCAAATACTCTCTGATTGATTCACTCTTTCCTTGTCTAATGGTAAACAAGGTTTCTTCTGTCTTCTTGACCTGGATTCCACTCTGGAATCGCCCTATGAATTTGCGCGCCAACTCATCAAAGTTTATGATCCTTCCAGATGGGAAGTTCGAAAACCACTTTTGTGCTGCTCAGGTTAAAGATGAACCAAAAACCCTGCAGAGAATTTCATCAGAATTACCTGCAACTGCCATGGTCTGTTGATAATAGCCGATGTGGGCCGTAGGATCTCTGGAGACATCGAATGTTGAAAAGGTAGGCAAATGGAAGTTGTGGGGAAACTGATATCCCGCAATTGGCTCGGCAAAGGGAGTCTTCCGAATAACTGAATAAATATCCTCGGTTATCCTTCCCCTAGCCAATTGTCCTAGTTTTTTATTGATGTTGGCCAATTCCTGACCAATATGAGTCGAGTGATCTTCTGCATTATGATCACGACCTCGAACAACACGATCTTCACGAGCTATCCGATCATCACGAACATTCCGCTCATCGCGAACTACTCGATCATCACGAACGGTTCGTCTAACAGTCGGTGAGTGAGTTCCCACTCCTGTATCCAACCTTGTATTTGAATCGGTCGTACTTTCTTGCGGTCTGTCGAACCGATCATCCCGCCTAGGTTGATCCTCAAATCTCCTAGGCCCTCGGTCACCTTCACGAAAGTTCTGACCGATATTCCGATATTCAATCAATCTTTGATCACGTGGCAATACACACCTCCCTGAATCGCGATGATCAGGTTCTTGTGGTAATACCACTCGTTTGGTTAGCACGCGGAGTGCTTGACTCACATCCAAGAGTTGAATCTTTACCTGATTCAGTTGATCTTGGAATGTCTCTGGAGGATCATGTCCTCCCTGACCACCATCTACCTCAAGAGGTGGTAGACTTCTCTGGGGAATATCCGGGTTATTCTCTCCAGGAACTTGAACACCAGTATCACGTTGTGCAGCGGCTGCTGCGGCCGCTGCCGATCTAGTCACCATGGCTTTACAAGTCTTTCCCATAGACGGCACCAAATGATGCGTCCAAAATCTGCTCAGCCCTTAGATCTCCTTGTGATGACCTGCAAAACGAAAGCGTCAAATGTGGCCCGACCGCTGGGGTCGGGAGTCCACCTCCGAAGGCTAAGTCAGTTGATGAACTTAATCACAAACGGCTCTGCTAGAAGCATAGAGCTAAGGAAAAAATTGGGAAAGTGATCTAGATCATAAGCCTCTGATAGTTTACGTCTACCAGTGTGTATGTGGATCTGAGTCCCCTCTCACCTTGTAGGTAAGTAAGGTTTATATAGAGTGTACCTTCGAATCCCCTTCGTTGGATGCACTCGAGCCTTCTTCGGGTAGTCTTTGGATCCTAATTGTTAGATCCATTAAGCGATAGACTTCTACTAGTTTGAACTAGTAGAGGACTCCTGAGATAACCTCAAGGTTATTCGATGATTATCCCTTTAATGATGATAAGTGACAGCCGCCAACTTATGCTTGCCGTCATTAGGGTAATTAACCTAATCCATAAGTAGGATTAGGGCGTGCCTGTAGCTGATTTAGTTTTCTTCCTCAGCAAGCTATCTTCTAGACCCGGCTCGCTCGGAAGCGAGTTGATTCCCTCCGTCTCAACCGGGGTCGAGGATCAATCCGAGTATGAACCAGGTTCGATCATATTTTCTCCGTATCACCCTTGATTCTGTAAGACTTGATCGTGCCAAGGCAAAGAAGTTTTTCAAGGGATTGTGTCCTGCAATCAAGGCTTATCGATTGAGAGCTACGCTCAGGTAGTTCAAGTTTCGAAGAAGATCGAAGAAACTGAGAAGGAAAGTGCACGTGTGCAAAGGACGTGGCAGCCAAGGAACAATGGTTTGGTTGACCGTACGGAAAGAAGATTCATTAGACCTACACTGTATCCTACTCCTAGTTTTCAGCCTAGAAGTGTGAGCCAAAATTCTAGTTTTGCACTAGCCGGACAGCAGCGTCAATTCAGTGGGAACAGGCCAATTGCGAATGTTCTAAATGCTAAGCCAGTGAGTGTGAACCCTAGACCTATGGGTCCGAAGCCTCTAGTAATAGTGCCTTCAGTTGGACCGCCGGTTTGTTTCTTTTGTAAGCAGCCCGGTCATTTTGCTCGTACTTGTCCGAAGAAGCCTAATCAGCCCTATGTCCCTGTAGCGAAGAGTGTATCTGCCCCTATGCCTGGAAAATTGTTTAGTATATTTGGTACTGAACAAGATGCAAGTCATGAAGTTGTAACAGGTACTTTGTTAATCGCTTCTATTCCTGCATTTGTATTGTTTGATACGGGTGCATCTCATTCGTTCATTTCGTCTGCATTCATTAGGAAGACTGACTTGTTACCTAAGAATTTGTCTAGTTGTTTAATGATTAGTACTCCTACTAGATCAGTTGTGAAACTAGATAAAGTGATAGAAGATTGTCCCATTATGATTTGTGAGAAGAAATTGAAAGCCGATTTAGTGATTCTTGACATGAAAAATTTTGATGTGATTCTTGGAATTGATTGGTTGACAGCCCATAAGGCTGTAATTGTTTGTTCCTTGAGGAAAATTCAATTTCAGATTAGTAGTAATTCAGCCTTTGAGTTTCAAGGTGATAAAGGAAGAGTTAGTAAGAAGACTTTGTCTGCTTTGATGCAAGTTTGTGCACTAGTGGAAAGTGCTACAGCTGAAAGTGAAGTCAAGGAAGTGAAGAAGGAACTTGAAGAAGTTGAAGTTGTTTGTGATTTCAAAGATGTCTTTCCGGATGATTTATCAGGATTACCTCCGGATAGAGAGTTGGAATTTTCGATTGAATTAATTCCAGGAGCCGCTCCGGTATCTAAAGCTCCACATAGAATGGCGCCTACCGAGTTGAAAGAACTACAAGACCAGTTGAATGAACTCTCAGATAAAGGTTATATACAGCCTAGTGTATCGCCTTGGGGAGCCCTGGTTTTGTTTGTTAAGAAGAAGGATGATAGTATGTGTATGTGCATTGATGATCATTAAGAATAGGTATCCGCTGCCTCGGATTGATGATCTTTTCAACCAGTTAAGAGGTGCAGCAGTGTTCTCGAAGATTGATTTGAGATCCGGATATCATCAGTTGAAGGTGAAAGCTAGTGACATTTGTAAGACAGCTTTTAGGATAAGATATGGTCATTTTGAGTTTAGAGTTATGCCTTTCGGTTTGACTAATGCTCCTACCGTGTTTATGGACTTCATGAATCGAGTATTTCATGATGTGTTAGATAAGTTCGTTATTGTCTTTATCGATGACATTTTGATTTACTCAAAGAGCGAAGAAGAGCATTGGAAGCATCTTGGTATTACTTTGCAAAGACTAAGAGAGAAGAAGTTGTATGCCAAGTTTAGTAAGTGTGATTTCTGGCTTCCAAGAGTGGTATTTCTTGGTCATGTTGTTTCAGCCGAAGGTATTAGTGTCGATCCTGACAAGGTTAAGACAATTGCCGAGTGGGAAAGACCGAAGATAGTGTCAGAAATAAGATGTTTCTTAGGTTTGGCTGGTTATTATAGGAGATTTATTGAGAACTTTTCTAAGTTGGCTGCTCCTATGACTAAGCTAACTAGGAAAGAGGAGAAGTTTGTTTGGTCTGACGCATGTGAGAAGAATTTTCAAGAATTGAAGGATAGATTGACAAGTGCCCCGATTTTGACAATACCCGATAATTCCGGTGGTCTGATAATCTATATTGATGCGTCTAAGATTGGTTTGGGTTGTGTTTTAATGCAACATGTGTGAAATCCCCCAGATTTCTACCCCTTTAACCCATGGTTTTAAGACCGAGAACCTGGGCCTTGATTCGGCGACAATCGTGGACCATTCAATTCGAGTCCGAATGATTGGAAATTGAACCAATGTTTGTAGATGACCCTTGTAATGACTCAAAAACTCTCCTAGAGTTTAAGTGAAGAGAGAAGATTAGTCTCGATAGTGTAAAAAGGGTAATTTTGGAATATCTGTAGATCAGTGATGGAGAATCTGATCGATGCAAATAAGGTATCAAATTGAAGATCGTCAAAAGACCTTTCCAATGAGCCAAAAATCATCAAAATCGGAGTTTTTTTGGGGGTCCAAACATGGACTAGAAGTTTGGGCCATTTGGGTGAACCAACCCCCACCCCATTTTCTATTTAGGGGCAAAATTGGAAATTCGGATTTTTTAAACCCTATTTATGTTTTATCTCATCCGTAAACACATTTTTGGAGGCTAGAAAGAGGCGGAGGCTTTGGAAAGAGGAGAAAGGAAGGAGAAGAGTATTTCTCATCCAATCAAAGGTGTTCTGCAACTCGAATCATTGCGAGAATTTTATGAAAGGTTAGTTTTCTTTAATCCTTCTCTTATACATGGTTTTGGGAGCAATTTCTCTTCTTT
Organism: Hakea prostrata; assembly: GCF_041222555.1. Lineage (NCBI taxonomy): Eukaryota > Viridiplantae > Streptophyta > Magnoliopsida > Proteales > Proteaceae > Hakea > Hakea prostrata. The sequence goes on from NC_142602.1 coordinate 57,390,903, forward strand.
CCTTTTGAGAGATCTTAAAGGAATGCATGTTTGGTATATTGGATGATCCTCTTTTCTTATATTAAGGTTTCCCTTGCAAAAGATTTTAGAATTTGACTCTCTAGGTTACCCACGGGTGATTTATGAGAGCTAATTTGGGGCATTTTGATTTTGGTCAAATTTAATAAAATTGAAGGTACTCTTAGGATCCTTTTGTTGTCAATTAGGTTTCCCCAAAATTTCATTTCGTTTAGACTTCGAATTGGTGGCAAATTAGTGATCATTCACTAGTGAGGTTGAGAACTACCCTTTTTAACCTAGTTTCCAGATTTGAGTTTTTGTGGGAAGATTTTAGGATATCCTTTGAAATCCAAATGTGCTCTAATTTGTGATAGTTATTTCTTTTGCATAAATAGGTTAATATATCTTTAATCAGTAATTTGTGGGAGTGGATTCTTGGATTTGGAGGAAGAAGAAAGTAAAAGGTGAGGAATATACTTAACTTTATATTACATGTGTAATGATGTTAGTTACTTTTCATTATTGATATCTTGTATTGCTGTAGTATTATCTTGTGGTTATTTTATGTCTTTTGTTAAATATGAATTGCTATAATTTTTGTTTATTATTACTTATGATGTTGCTCCTTGCTTTGAAATCTATTATTGTTGTTATGAAATGAAATGTGATTGTATGAGAGGAGAAATATTATTATTTCTTCTACCTTGTATTTTCTACTGGGGTTGTGGGTTCACCCATTGCCCTAGTGACATTATATGAATGCTTATATTGTGGTTGGGAATGGGGAATGCCCTTTTGGCATTTCTGCCATAGGATACCATAGGAGGCGGTATGGGACACATTCCTATGGTGTCCTTGGCTCTTTCCCGATTACTGATTTACATATTTAGAGCATGTCTAGAAGTGTTTGGTTAGGTGACCTCATGAGTACTACTACCCTTTCGGCAGTGGTATTGAGCCGGTTAACCCGTGATGTTAGTGGCTGGGTCCTGTATGTCAAGCAGGCCCACTATCATCATAGAGAGGTAGGGTTGCATATAATAGATAAGGGCTCATGGATGCTCAAGACCGATGAAATGACCCGTGAGAGGACATGGAGATCATCCTGTCCATTATATGTTGATGATTACTGGGTTAATGAATGGGGTCCAACAGATGCCTCCATTGAGGATTCCATTCATAGGTGGGAAGGTATTGAACCAACAGAGCACTAGGCATGAGGGGAAATATCTGGACCATATGTAGTACGAGACCATATGACTTTGCATGGGCCTAAGATTATCCTTGACACGCGCCAGATCTTATACCAATGGTGATGTGAGAGAGTGGTGACCTAATCCCCGACCATGGCTTGACAGGACTTTACACAACAACCGCGGAGAACCCAACAGACGTGCATCAGAGCCGTGAGGGAAGAGTGATGAGACCGCCCAAAGAAGACTGGTGTGTGACTTAATGCGTGTCTACCATAGAGACTTCATGATAGAGTTAGGAGCATAATCATTCACATATCATATCATTGTCATTAATTACATTATTGATATTCATGTTATATGTGTGGTGTGGAATCTTGAAAATGAATGTATGATATGATGTTGAGTTGACCTCACTGAGTTCTTTTGAACTCATTCCTTTTTTATGTCTTTTTTCTATTAGATTATACTGCAGGTTATGAGGACTTCTTCCAAATGGAGGATTCGTTGCTAGTATATCTTCTTGAAGGAGTGACTGAAGAAGAAGTGGACGCACATGGAGCTTCATGCCAGCATCAAGACTATTCTTTTGGGTGGGATTCCATTGGAGAACTAGTCTAGTTTAGTTTTTCGCTGCGTTGAAAATTACTCTATTTTCTTTTCAAAACTCTGATGTTATATTTTTATTCTCAAGTAATGGATGATTGTAACCATTATTTTGGTTTTGATAACTTAGTATGATAAACTTGATTTATTCTTGTCCATTTAATTATGCTATATCATGTTTTGTATGGATTTGTCACTGAACCTAATCTTGCGGTGTATTACCCCCACGGGCATTCGGGTATGACCGGATCCGGCTGGGTGGGGTGTGACAACATGGGAAGGTGATAGCTTATGCTTCAAGACAATTGAAGGAATATGAGCGGAATTATCCCACTCATGATTTGGAACTTGCAGACGTTGTTTTTGCCCTAAAGATTTGGAGACATTACTTGTATGGTGAGAAGATTGCTATTTTCACAGATCATAAGAGCTTAAAGTATTTCTTTACCCAAAAGGAGTTAAATATGAGACAAAGAAGATGGTTGGAGTTAGTCTCTGATTATGATTGTGATATCCAGTATCATCCTGGTAAAGCAAATGTTGTTGCGGACGCTCTTAGTAGGAAAAGTAACAAGAAGGATCTAGATTTGAATGCTTTGAGCAAGTCATTGTTGAAGTCAATTTCAGATTTTGAATTGGAAGTTGTTTCACAAAGTTCAGATGTTGTGCTTTCAGCCATGACAGCAAGATCCACCCTTAGGGATCGAATTGTTGCCTTGCAAGATTCGGATCTGGAATTGAAAGAGAAGATAGAGGAGATTTCTTAAAATTCTGATTTGGACCCTGATTTTGATATATATATGGATGGTGCCTTATTGTTTAGAGGAAGACTTTGTGTGTCTGCAGTTGAAGAAGTTAAAAAGGAAATTTTGAAGGAAGCACACCAGTAGATTTTTACCGTACATCCAGGAAGTACAAAAATGTATAAGGATTTGAAAGAACATTTTTGGTGGATTGGATTGAAGTCTGATGTAGAAGATTTTGTAGCTAAATGCGAGACTTGTCAACGTGTTAAAGTTGTTCGACAACCTCCGTTTGGATTATTGTAGCCCCTACCCTTACCTGGTTGGAAATGGGAGAACATTACTATGGACTTCGTGACTAGTTTGCCTCGAACAAGTAGAGGTAATGACACTGTGTGGGTAATTGTTGATAGATTGACCAAATCAGCCCATTTTATTCCTATGAAGATCACTCACACTATGGATAAGTTAGCTAGGCTTTATGTGGACAATGTTGTCGTTTGCATGGAGTGCCTGTGAGTATTGTGTCTGATCGTAACCCTAGATTTACTTCAAGATTTTGGAATAGTTTGCAGAAAGCTTTGGGAACCCAATTGAATTTGAGTACTGCTCACCACCCTCAGTCTGATGGACAGTCTGAGCGGACAATTCAGATTTTGGAAGATATGCTTAGATCTTGTGTTGTTGATATGAGTGGTAATTGGGATGAACATTTAGCTTTGGTTGAGTTTGCCTATAACAATAGTTATCAGTCTACAATAGGCATGGCTCCTTTTAAAGCTTTATATGGAAACACTTGTAGGACACCTCTGTATTGGACTGAAACTAGAGAAAGGAAAGTGTTAGGACCAGAAAGGATTGAAGCTACAAGTGTGATGGTAGATATGATAAAAGAAAGGATTAAGACTGCTCAGTCAAGACAAAAGTCTTATGCTGATAGAAGAAGGTCAGATTTGGAAGTTCAAGTTGGCGAAAACGTTTTTCTAAAGGTATCGCCTATGAAGGGTGTAATGAGGTTTAATGTTAAAGGAAAGCTTAGTCCTCGTTATATTGGATCTTATGAGATTCTTGAAAGGATTGGATCAATTGCTTACCGTTTAGCTTTGCCTCCGTCACTCACTGAGACTCAATGTATTTCATGTTTCAATGTTTCAGAAGTATGTTGAGAACCCGGATCACATACTACAGCAAGAACCTGAAGGACTTTGTGCTGATTTATCTTATAAGGAAGAACCGGTTAAAATCATGGATAGAAAGGACAAGCAGTTAAGGAATCGAACTATCCCTTTGGTGAAGATTCAGTGGAAGAACCATACCCCTGAAGAAGCGTCTTGGGAGAAGGAAGAAGACATGAAGGGAAGTTTCCTCATCTTTTTGGAAGTTTAGGTATAATTTCAATTTCGAGGACGAAATTTCTTTTAAGGAGGGGGGAATGTGAAACCCGGCCCTAACCTTAACCCGGATACTCTTTGATTGTAGGTCCGAAGACCCGAAGTAGAAGTGAAAGTCAACTATGGGCCATATTGGTAGAAGATATAGTGTTCGACTCCAAACCTATGGAGATTGAAGATGATGCCCCATACTTGAAGACAATGTTGGATATAGAGAAGAGACTGCACCTTGATGAAGAGAAGATTAGTTGATGACCTTAGAGCTTGGTGAGATATGATTTAAAGCCATTTTTCCATGCTAGGTATGTTATAGAATATGTGTTTAAAGTTCCGTTTGATTCCGAGTAGTGGAAGACCCTCAAATCCCTGTCTTTGGCTTTGCTGACAGCCTGGGTCGAGTGCTTGGGTCGATTGGGCCATGCTACCTAGCCAATCGACCCAGAGATTCTGAACTCGAACAAAATCTTCTGTTTTGAGTACCTTGCTATATATACCCCATGACTTCGTGATTTTAGTATCCCTAGCCTCCATAACACTTAGAGAACGAAGGGAAACCATCTCCAAGCCTCCAAAGTGAAGAAGAAGACCTAATCTTGCAATCTTGCGAATTCTCTCTCTTGTTCTTCAATTAAAGGTTAGTATTCTATCTTTTATGTTATTGATTTACTCTTTCTATGATCACTCTCATCTTTGAACTGAGATTATGATAAAGATACTGCAACCTAGTAGTCATATCTTTACAATCTCTTTTCATTCTCTTGTGCTATGATCATCTCATTCATTCTTGACATGATTCTTATGATTTCTTCTAAAAACTATGATAATATTCCTATTTTGATTCATTCTAGCATTATAGATGCTTCTCTATGATTATTCATACCTCTAATCTACTGTGTTCTTGTACTAGAATGAGATCTAATCATCTCTAGTTCATCTCTTTCATTCATAGCATGTTTCTAATGAAAACTATGATTTTTACCAAAATAGAAACTATGATTCTAAATTAGTAAGTAATGGTTTTAATGGTGGTTTGATGTCTAAATTATGTTTTTTAGTCTTAGACTACTGTGTTAAACATTCTCTCCAAGTTTGGTTGCATTCCGGTTTGTGTAGCATAGGTTTCGGATCAAGATTCTCTTTTTATTTCCGGATTTGCTCTTGGGCAGATTGCCTAGGTTGACTGGAGCAGTCAACCCAGCCAATCGACCCGCAAGAACAGAATCTGATTTCTTCGTCCGATTCGATTCGATTCATGCTTATTCTTTTAGGACTACTTCCTAATGATTGTGTGATGCTATTCTAGGGTTTATTTGCTAACTTTAGATTCATCCTTTTGTCCGTCCGGAATACATTCGAATCTATTTAAGGTAAGGAAAGTTGTTACCATATTAACATAGATTGCATAGATTTAGTTTCTAATTTGGGAACTACTTAGATTTTCTACTGTTATGTTAGTTTCTATTATGATATGAATGCTGCAAGTACATTAGAATCTTATTTCCTTATTTACTTTATGTACTTGATTATGTAGGAATACTTACTCATGTATGTTTCTTATTTATTTAATCTTGTCTTATTATACTCTTTCATATGATGAGATATCTGTCGTGGATGATATGACTGAATTATGATTGTGATTGTTTAGGTATGATTTGGGATTGGGGAATGTCCTTTTGACATTTCTGTCCTTGGACCTCATTGGGAGTAGTATGGGATATTTCCAATGTTGATCTTTGACATTTTCCCGGATTATTGGTTTTCATACCTAGGACTTGTCTAGTAGTGTTTGGCTAGGTTATACCCCTGTTATATCAGACCCGATTCGGAAGGGTATTGAGACCGAACGATCCGTGGTAGCAATGGGGATTCATGGGTGCTCAAGACCGGTGAGTTATATCCGTGAGTGGACATGAATCACATTGTGGGGGCCATTTATGGGTAGAGTTGCATATGGATAGACTTGGGCTCATGGGCATTCAAGACTGGTAACCAACCCGTGAGAGGACATGAGAGCTTCCCGTTTACTATATGTGGATGACCTATAGGGTTGATGAGTCCATATTTGAGAGAGTCGGATACACTGACTCTAGTGTGAAGGATACCGGAAAGGATCCCGAGAGGGGAGGAATGGACGTATCTGGATCTGAGTTGATGTAACTAAGTAGAAGACTTGCATTGGGCTAGGATTTACCTTGACATGCGCCAATACTTAGACCAAACAGTGATGTGAGAGAGAGGTGACTTAACCCCTAGACATGGATTGTCCGAGATGGATGAAGGACCCTTTGCCAACCGATGATGTGTGATTGAGACCTACCCAAAGAAATATGAGTATGGTGCTATAACTTAAAGCATGTCTGCCTATAGAGACCAGCATACATAGAGTTAGACTCATACATGCATTGTTGTCTCATATCATATCACTTTATGCTTTGTTGTGATACTATGTTATTTATGCTATTATGGAATAACTTGCCTTGTTGAGTTTCTTTTGAAACTCACTCCTTTTTGTACAATATCTTTTGTTATATTATTCTATAGGTTTTGATGGCTATAAAGCGCAATATGAGGAAGCGCAAGATGAAGAAGCGTACCATACGCAAAGTGTTGGTGATTACGAAGATTACTGTGAGGATACCTCGAGTGGTCTCTCTTGTTACCAGGATTAGCCCTACTGTGGAGTGGGAGCGTCTGAGCGTAATCGATGAAGTCTATGTCTATGAGGACATCCTTTATAAAGTAGAAAAGACTCTAGTTTAGTTAGATTATAACTTTCTTTCTTGTCTTTAGAATCAGTTGTAATCCCTTTGATTTTCGAACTACATTCCGCTGTACTCGTGGAGTGAGATTCTGCCTCACTCTACTTTTGATTTATATATCTATTGGTGTCTTTTCCGCACTCTGATGATTATCTCCTTACTTTACTTTGATTCATTTGAATAATATTGTTAACATTGATTTAGTCTTATTCTTGATTATATTGTTGTGAATGTGGGAGGTTGATTTTACTAACTACTGGATCTTGTGGACTGTGGATCACACACTCGGGTATGCCAGATAGGGTACCGGCTGAGTGGATGTGACACCTAGTGCCCTTTTGGTTCAATAACCGTCTCATATATGAATGATGTCCTCAACAGAAGGCATCTATTGGATCCCATTCCTTAACCAATGATCATCCACATATAATGGACAAGATGCTTTCCATGTCCTCTCATGGGTTGGTTACCGGTCTTGAGCGCCCATGAGCCCTTATCTATTATATGCAACTCTACTATTCAATGATGACAGTGGGCCTGTTTGACACTCACAAGTCCCAGCCACTGACATCACAGGTTTACCGGCTTCAATACCCCTACCGGAAGGGTAGTAATACAAATAGGGTCATCTAGCTCTACACTTCTAGACACCTAGCATTCATGTACCTAGTTCTAAATGCACATTCATATAAGGTCACTAGGGTAATGGGCGAACCCACAACCCTAGTTGGTAAATAAAAATAAGAGGATCAAGTCTCGAACCAGTCCCACTCATTCTCATATGATCAACATAAGATTCGAAAGGAAAAGAAAAGAATCAACCATACATTCTTACCTTTCATTCGTGCAAAGTCACACACAATCGTATGATAATAAATATAAAAAATAAAGCAAGATATCAATAATGAAATTGAAATAACAATATCAAACATAATAGACATGGTTAAGTATATTCCTCACCTTTCAAATTAATTTCTCTCTCCAAAGTCCCACAAATCACACTCAAGAGTAGGTAATTATGCTCAAACTAACCCTAATTACATAAGAGAAAGAGTAAGTATTAATTGGGAATCAATTGGGGGTTCAAAAGAGGTCCAAAATGCACTTCTTGGACATGATTGGTTGAATGGCTGGTTGCATAGGCTTACAGGACCACTTGAACAGCTGGACCCCCGTCCTCAACCTAGTTTTGGGCAAAATCCATATTTCACCTCCAATTCAAAATCGAATTGAAGCCAGACTTTGGGGTATTCTAGTTAACAATATTGGGGTCCTAAAAGTACTCACAATTCATCCCAACTAGACCTCAAAAGAAAAACCCCAATTTCGGTTGTCACGAGTGCTCGTGGGCGTCTTTAAGAGGTTCAACACAAAATTGTTCACAACGAATTGCATAAACAACTCTCAAAACAATGGAAAGCATAAAGGAGATTACAATAAGGGATTCATTGCAACCTATTAACTCCAACTACTAAAACCAAACATTCAACTATGAAGAAAACACCATTGACCTAGGATTAGAGAAGAGAGGTTGAAGAACACTCACCTTTCTCAACGTTACTGCGATGATTTGAGTCTTGAAGCATCACCGCATGGATGAAATCTAGAATCTCTCTTGGTTTCCCCTTCTCTCCAAGCCTCAACCCCACTCTTGCATTAGCAAATACATTCTAAGGTGAGTGGAGGCATAAAATAGGGTATTTAAACCCAATTTTCCAAAACTGCCCCAAATCTGGGGATGGGCAGTCGACCCAGATCGATCAACTGGTTTGATCGACCAGCCCCTGGTTGACCCCTCAACCAAGTTCTGATCACAGTGAATCTTGGCTTGAGAGAAAGGTCTTTTAAGTATATACCTTTGGGTATATTTACCTCGTCATTTGAATTCTCTTTCATCGGTTTCCGAATGTGCCTAAAGATCGCCTTTTAATGCCTTCTTGATTAACCTTCTCTCTCATCTTAAATTCTAGGAGAGTGGTCGAGTCATCACTAGGGTCATCCACTACCATTGGTTCCATTTCCGAACCTTCGGGCTCGACTCAAATGGCCCACAGTTGTCTCCTACTCAAGTTCCAGGTTTGCGGTCCTGAAACCATGGGTTAAAGGGTTAGAAATCCGGTGGATTTCACACAAACAAAATGCACACGAGGAATTTAACTTGGATCGGAAAAACCTTACCTACATCAACCAAAGAGAAAAGAGGTTCCACTATTTTAGAAAACCGTCATGCCTTACAAAGTGCTATCCTTTGTTTGCCTTGTTACATGGGTTATCCTACAAAATTGTATATAGGGAAACCTAAAACCCTAATCCTAATATAATTAGAATTTTACCCAAGTACTATATACGTTCTAAGTTGAGTGGAGGCATTAAAGTAGGGCCATTCTGAGTTGATTCGAGATTTCATAACTCATTTCAATAACATCTTGATTCTGATTAAAGATTTGGATGACAAGGTGGCCTTCACCGCATTCAATAGAACACTTACCAACGAGAACTTGTGACATCTATTGTAGAAAGAAAACCCAAGACTCTAGCTGAACTCCTAGATCTTGGGTACAAGATTGTAATTTGGAGGAGGTCCTGGATCCAAATTGAAGTGATTACAAGGATAGAGAAAAAACCATTAAGAAGGGTACTCGAGAAGAAAGCTTCATACAAAGACCCACAAGAAGAGAGCAAAAAGGGAGCAAGAATGGAGAAATTGGCAAGTTGATGATGAAGATAAGGATGCCTTCACTCCTTTGAATAATAAGTCATGATCTTCCATTTTGATGTAGATCCAAAACATCATTTATTAAAGAAGCCCGAAAAGCTACATACTACTAGAAAATAGGGTCGACATGTCAAAATATTGTCATTACCATAAAGACAAAGGCATACAAATGACTACCGTATGCTTAAGATAGAGATCGGGAAGCTTATTTCTGAAGGCCACTTGAATCATTTCATGATGTCTAGGTGTAAAGGAGAAAGATCACCCCTAAGGAGACGCAATAGAACTCTTCCTAGAGAGAGGAACGAACTTAGTGTAATATCCAGCCCTATTCTAACCCTGACCCTAACCTGGATCCACTGTTGTATTTAGGTCCAAAGACCCGAAGCGGTGGTAGAAGAGACTTATGGACCCTTTTGATTGATAATTATGAGTTGGAGACCGAGCCCATGAATATTGACGATGATACCCCTTGCTTGAGTAAATTTTCGGTGTTTAAGGAAAGTCTATGCATCGAAGAAGATTGATTTAGTTTAAGTACCTAATGACCTCTCGTGCACAATCCGAAGGTATTCCCCAAAACTAGACTTCTTGATTGAATTGTAGAAGAAAACCCCATTCAATTTGACCTTGTATAGCCCTCCAAATCCCTGCTTGAAGTTGCTGAACTATACTTGTTTTTCTGCTGAGAAATATTTTGGTCGATCCTCTATGGTCAATGCCATCGACCAAGGACCATTGACCAAAGTTTCCTAGTCATCCAAGTTAATGATTCTTTGGAATATTCCCTAATCTATTTATACTAGCCTCGTGTTTTGAGCCCTATTGCAATCATTTTCAATCCTGAGAACATGGGGGAGCTTCCAAAAGTAACTCCTAGGCATATGCGAAGGATACTCCACCAAAACTCATTGTTAATCATTGCTTCTTGTCTCCATCTACAACTACAAGAATGATTCATCATTCCACTCTCTATTCTACCTTTTTCTATTCTTTTATTTCCCTCTTTTGCTGTTGAGACCTTGGAGATGGTGCTGCAACCTTGCAACTACTCCTAGCTATTTATTGATGCTATGCCCCCATCTCAAGCTTAGCATATGTATTCTTTGATTTTCCTCTTAACATCATGCCATTTTGTACAAAACTGAGTTGTATGGTATGCTATGTACATGTTTATCACTAGCATATGATTCTAATCGAATTTCTATAAGTTCCCCTAGCTAATGCATGCCCTTTCAATGCCAATGTAATCAATTCCAATTCATGCTATGATACTTGTCTCTTGAACTTGATAGCTCAATTTGGGGCTTTCTATTTAGACCATTGGATTATGTTAATTTCTTGATTTGTAGTGTCCTCATACTGTTATTAAGCATTCCTCCAAGTTCCGGATCGAACCAAACCCCGGAAAACCAATTTATGATCAAAACCACCAAAATCGACTATTTTGTCCCAAAGAAGTTTTGGTCGATCCTCTTTGGTCAATGCCATCGACCAGAGAGCATCGACCAAAGTTGTTGTTGACAGCAACCTTAGCCAGTTTTGACCCATTTAACATCCGATCTTCCGATTCCTTCTCTAACTTATTATTGATGTTTGTTTAAGGTCTTAACATTTCTTTTGGACCTTTTCTTGGTAATCCTCAATTCATCATCAACTCAACCTAAGGTAAGAATGGTTATCTCCATAAACATATAGGCCATAAACTTATGAATTGTGCTTATACTTAAAGAACATGGTCTCTTGACTTCTTTTAATTATTATAAGACTATTATACATGTGTTAGGATAGTAGTATTTCGATTCATATACTATTTTCACATTAATTTATGATTCTTGACTACTTGTGTCTATGGTGAATCATTTCAATATTATGTTTTAACTTTTATCATGAAGATGTATTGAATGCATGAGAAATGATGAACTTGAATATGTGATTGCCTACATATAATTTGGGACCGGGGAGTGTCCTATTGACACTTCTGTCGTTGGGCATCGGAGGGAATAGTATGGGATGTTCTCCGAAGGTGCCTATCGACACTTTCCCAAGTTATTGGATGACATACATAGGATTGTCTAGTAGTATGGCCAGGATTATCCTTGTCGTGTCAGACCCGAATCGGAAGGGAATTGAGACCCAACGACCCATGATAGTGTATGGTTTGATGGGCGCTCTAGGCCGGTAACCAATCCGGTAGGGGACATAAACCATGCTACGGATACCCGAAAGGGGCCATTTATTGGTAGGGTTGCAAATAGCTATACTTGGGCTCACGGGTGCTAAAGACCGGTAACCAATCCGTGAGAGGACGTGAGAGGTTCCCATTTACTATTTGTGGATGACCAATAGGGTTGATGAGTAATATGGGATTACACTGACTCTAGTGTGAAGGATACGTAAAGGATCGCCAGGGGTGAGGAATGGACGTATCTGGATCTGACTTGATACGACTGAGTAGATGACTTGCATTGGGCTAGGCTTTACTGTGACATGCGCCAGTACTTATACCAAATGGTGATGTGAGAGAGCGGTGACCGATTCCCCTACCATGGTTAGAGAGGACTTTACCCAATTACCACGGCATTCCCAAGATACGGAATAGTTTGAGGGAGAGTGACTGACAACCCAAAGAATTATGGTGCTATGTGTGACATCTAGCCCAAACCTAACTAGGACACCCTTTTTGTTTTGGGTGAAGAAACACTTGTTTGATATTAGACCTTAAAATTGGACCTTGATTTCAGTGTTATTATCTTTGAAAGCCTTAAGAAGTCATGCCAGACCTTTCCTTTAGGGTAGACCTATAATATCTGGCCTTATCCTAACCTTGGCCAGATCAAGAATCTGTTATGATTGTAGGTCCGAAGACCCAAAGTGGGGGTAAAAGAGACTTGTGGACCCTTTTGGTTGATGATTTGGTGTCGGAGCCCAAGCCCATAGACATTGACGATGATGCCCCTCACTTGAGAGCATTGTCAGTGTTAGTTTTGAATCTGCGCACCGAAGAGGGGTGAATTAGTTGGAATACCAAATGAACTGTTGTGCTCAATACGAATATATTTCCCAAAACTAGACTTCTTGATGGACTTGTAGAAGAAAAACTCACTCAATTTGACCCCATATAGCCCTCCAAATCCTTGTCCGAAGTTGCTGAACTATGTCTGGCAAATCCTGCATGCGCATGGAAGAAGGTGAGCTTAGTTGGTGGACCTAATAAGAAGGTGACCTTAGTTGGTGAGCTTAGTTGATACAAAAATATTTCTGGAAACTAGACTTCTGGATTGACTTTTAGGATAAAACCTAATTCAATTAGACCCCGTATAGCGCTCTGAATCCTTGTCCGAAGTTGCTGAACTATTTCTGGATTTTCTGCTGAAACCTGTTACCTGTTTTGGTCGATGCTCTTTGGTCGATGCCATCAACCAAGGACTACTGACATAAACCTTGCTCCGTTTTGACCCGTTCGACCTCTGATTTTCCCAATTTCTTTTCTAACCTTTCATTTATGTTTGTCTAGGGTCTTATTGTTAGAATATTCAATTAATATTCTAACATTCTCCCACTTGGGCTATATTGATTGTGACACAGTCGAGTAAAACAAAACATCTCCTTTGTTTTAAGAAAACATTTGAAAAAGATACATTGAAAACATTTTGACCTTTATGTGCACAACTTTATATTGGTCTGAGGATAATCCTAGAGCTCAATCCCTTCACATAGAGCCTTAAGTACCGAATCATGGCATTGACTGCATCTTTTATGCAACACAGGACCATCCATGGTCACAAATACTCTTAACTTTACTGAAAATGGATGCAATATGGTAGTGTGGTAACTATTGACACTTTATAGAAATCCTCATGTGTCATTCTGTTGTCAATCCAAATCCCTCACTTTATGGTTCCCACGAACCTGACTCAATGCCACGAGAGAATATACTTTATGGTTCCCACGAACCTGTGACTCAATGCCACAAAAGAATATACATTACGGTTCCTACGAACCTGTGACTCAATGCCACGAAAGCATGTACATTATGGTTCGAACCTGTGACTCAATGCCACAAAAATGAGATTATATGTACATTATGGTTCCCACGAACCTGTGTCATCTTTATAACTCGAGTTTTAACTTTATGTGTTACATGACACACCTTAAGGCTAATACATGAATGCCTTAGCTTTTGCTTAAAGTTAACACATACTTTAAGACTTTCATAACATGCAACATGATAATAATGTGAAGATTAATATGTCACCAAAGAACTTTATTGAATTCAAATAAATTATCAGTGCATACAAGAGACAAGTACAGATAGAATACCTTATTACACAATAGAGCAAAATTCTCAAACTCCCACTAAACAACCGCATCTAAGGTTCCTCCTAAACCCATAGTTACCGCATGTCTATCAAAGACGTCTGGGCAGGGACCCTTAGTTAGGGGATCTATAACCATATTATCTGTACAAATATGCTCTACTGTGGTGTCACCTTCTTTAACATTTTCTTTAATAGTCAAATACTTAATTTCCATGTGTTTAGACCCTGTGATACCCTTATTGTTGTTAACAAACTACACAGCAGAATTGTTATCACAGTACAACTGGATATCCACAATAAAAAAAACAACTGTCTAATAAGGTTCCTTAACCAAACTGCTTTTTCTTTAGTGGTCAAATACTCGACCATCATGTATTTAGACCCTATGATCACACATTTCTTGTTGTTAATAAACAACACAACTGAATTGTGATCATTGTACAACTGGATGGGTCTATCCAGAATGTTAAAATAGAACTGTCAATTATCTGATGAGATTCTTTAGTCAACCAATTTAAGTAACTTCCCCATAACATGTAGCAAACTCAACATATATGATGAAATAAGTAAATTTACCTTATTTCACACTTTTCACGATATTATCCCTCCTGCCATCAAGGAAAACAATTTAAAATGGACTTCTTATTATCCGGACAATTAGCGAGGTCAAATCTATATATATATACCTTAATGCTATAGGTCTGGAACAAGCTTATAGATTATCTTATCATCAATTGTCCTCTTCAAGTATCTCAAGATAAGATACTTTCTTCAATTGTTCTCTCTCAGTATCCTTTATAGGACAACTGTAATAAGCTCAGTGTATCTCCTTTGAGAATCAAAACCATTCTCAAGTATGCAATCTAGCATACTGAACTTCTTTAAATATAAATTATATATGCCCTCTGAGAAAGATCCAATAAATAGCATGAACAATCCCTATGGATCTCAATTGTCACGCCCTCCCAGCCGGTACCCTATCTGGCATACCCGAGAGTGTGATCCACAGCACGAAGATCAGGTATCGAGTGATCAACCTCCCACATAAACAATAACATAATCATGAACAATCATAATAAAAGTGCGGAAGATAAACCATAGATCCAATAAAGAAAGAATGAATCATAAATGAATCAGAATAATAGATATAATCAGAGTGTCAAACAGATAAGTAAAGTGAGGCAAAAATCCCACTTTACAACCAGCGGAAAAGTAGCTCTAAAAGAATAAACTAGACAAAATCTAATCCCAGTAGCAAGTACATTGGGTAACTAAATTGTTCTCCACCTTATAGACAACATCCTTATAAGTGTAAATCTCATAAATGGCACAAGGACGCTTCCACTCAATGGTCGGACTAAGCATCGTACGGAGCATAACCACTCGCGGAATCTTCAGTGTAATTGTGGTAACCGCAATCACCTTCCTGGAGATATGCCTCTTCGACTTGCGCTTCTTCATAGGGACTGTCATAGCACTGGAGTACTGCAGGATAGTCTAACAAACATGGTACAATAAAGGAATGAGTTTCAAAGAAACTCAAGTAAGGCGATTAAAAACCATAATAACATAAATGGCAGGATTCCGAACAAACATAAATGCAATATGATATGAGACAAGCAATGAATGAATGAATCTAACTCTATGTATGCTGGTCTCTATTGGCGACATGCTTTAAGTCATAGCACCGTACTTCTTTAGGAAAGTCCACTCACATCCTCAACCATTTAAGATATCTTGGATTCTCTCACGGATCATTTCACCGGTCTTGAGCAGCCGATTGGTAATGGGTCCTTCATCCCTCGGGACAAACCATGGCAGGGGGTTAGGTCAACACACTCTCTCACAACCATTTGGTATAATCCGGCGCATGTCGGGGTAAAACCTAGCCAAATGCAAGTCTTCTACTTAGTTACATCAAGTCGGATCCAGATACTTCCATTCCTCGTCCCCGACGATCCTTTCCGGTATCCTTCACACTAGAGTCCTCATAGTCCCCGACTACGGACTCATCAACCCTATTGGTTATCCACATATGGTAAACGGGAAGCTCTCACGTCCTCTCACGGGTTGGTTACCGGTCTTAAGCGCCCGTGAGCCCAAGTCTAACCATATGCAACCCTACCAATAAATGGCCCCCACAATGTGATTCCTGTCCTCTCACGGGTTGGTTACCGGTCTTGAGCGCCCATGAATCCCCATTGCTACCACGGGTCGTTCGGTCTCAATACCCCTCCGAATAGGGTCTGACATAACAGGACATCCTAGCCAAACACTACTAGACAATCCTAGATATGTCATCCAACAGCTTAGGAAGGTGTCCAGAGGGCATCTCGGAAACATCCCATAATATTTCCCGTAGTAGTCCAAGGACAGAAGTGTCAAAAGGACACCTCCCCTTTCCAAACCATACTTAAGCATACACATGCATCAATTCATATCATCACATATATGGTAACTTCATATATGGAAAGAAATCAATAATTACAATCACTTGTATAACATTGGTAAGTAAATCATACATGAATCAATTCAATATGAATAAGTAATGCTACTGTAATCAAAGTTATGCAACAAAGTAGTATATCATTGTAAGAATCTAATTTAGGAATCATATCAATGATATTCAAATATAGAAACTAGATTCATGCTATCTATGTAATTAAGGAAATAACCATCCTTACCTTTTATAACTCGCAAAGGAATCCTAAGAAATCAAGTAAGATCTTGGCAAACTTGAGAAGAATGTCCTAAACAAGTATATACAACATATTAGGAAAGATCCCTAACAGAAAAGATACCAAAACATCCAACAAAGACCAATTCTGGAGTTGCTTTGTACTCATTGGTCGAGTGGATTGGTCGACTTGGTCCGATCGACCAATCAATCGACCAATGCGAGACGATAAGCCTAGAAAAACAGAGTTTTAAGATATGAAATCCGAATTTGGTGGTTCAAAAGGGTACTAATCAAGGGGTAAACTACATCAGCAGTATTCCAACATATAGGGGACCTCAAAACACCAATCAAATCAAGATATCAAGATCCAAATTAGGAAACAAAAAGTTACCATAATTAGATCAACCATGGATCTTGATGAATTCGAAATAGAAATCAAAGACAAGAACAATAGGAGGATGGATCATTGCTTCATGTAATGGTATCATGAAAACATACTTAGATCTTCAAGGAACAAGGCTTAGTAGCATAAATCTAAATTAGGAAATAAAACCTACCATATATGTAACTACCATGCTTCATGAAGAATACATAGTATGGTAGAAGAGAACAACTAGAGATTGATAGATCATGGATCATGGAAAGAAAACACAAGTAACTAACTACTAACATGATCAACATAGAAGATCCAAAGAGATCAGAATTCAAATCAGATGTTTAACAAGATTAGATCATGGTTTGATCATGATTCCTTCAAAAGCTTGCAATGATCATGGTTAAGATCATTATTCTAGCCTCAAATCCTTAGGATGATCATGAGAACATGTTCAGAGATGTTTGCAACAGAGAATGCAGCATCTCTTCTACTGTCTCAACTCAAAAAGGAAAGAAAAACAAAGATGGAGGAGAAGAAGAGAGAGTAGACATACCTTTTGATGCAAAAAGAAGAGTTTCGACGAAGATCCGTCAAGAAAACACCAAGGATGCAAGGGAGATGACTTGCAGAGGTCTTTGGTTCGTTCCAGAGAGTTTGGAGGCAGCAAATACGAAGTGGACTCGAGATTGGACTTAAATAGAGCAAGAACAACCTAATTGCCAAAGACAGCACTCATTGGTCGAGTGGATTTGTAAAACCCAGCCCTAACCTTGACCCGGAAACCTTGTTATTTGTAGGTCCGATGACCCGAAGTAAAGTAAGAAGTCAGCTTTGGGCCATCCCAGTAGAGGACTTGGTGTCTGGCTTTGAATCCATGAAAGTTGATGATGAGGTTCTATTTATGGAAACTGAATCCTGATGAAGATCTGATTAGTTGATGGACTTGGAGTGCTCTCTATCTTGGTTTGAAGGCATTTCTACCTATTAGGTAAGTCACTTGACTTGTGTGCAAAACCCCTTTAGGATTGGATTTGATCTGGACCTTCAATTCCCTCGTTTTGGTCTTCTTGTCAAGCATTGGTCGACCGATTGGTCGATCGGGGCCATCGACCAATCCACTCGACCAATGAGTGCTGTCTTTGGCAATTAGGTTGTTCTTGCTCTATTTAAGTCCAATCTCGAGTCCACTTCGTATTTGCTGCCTCCAAACCCTCTCGGAACGAACCAAAGACCTCTGCAAGTCATCTCTCTTGCATCCTTGGTGTTTTCTTGACGGATCTTCGTCGAAACTCTTCTTTTTGCATCAAAAGGTATGTCTACTCTCTCTTCTTCTCCTCCATCTTTGTTTTTCTTTCCTTTTTGAGTTGAGACAGAGAAGAGATGCTGCATTCTCTGTTGCAAACATCTCTGAACATGTTCTCATGATCATCCTAAGGATTTGAGGCTAGAACAATGATCTTAACCATGATCATTGCAAGCTTTTGAAGGAATCATGATCAAACCATGATCTAATCTTTGATTAAACTTCTAATCTGAATTCTGATCTCTTTGGATCTTCTTTGTTGATCATGTTAGTAGTTAATTACTGTGTTTTCTTTCCATGATCCATAATCTATAGATTTCTAGTTGTTCTCTTCTACCATACTATGTGTTCTTCATGATGCATGGTAGTTACATATATGGTAGGTTTTATTTCCTTATTTAGATTTATGCTTCTAAGCCTTATTCCATGAAGATCTATGTATGTTTTCATGATACCATTACCGAAAGCAATGATCCATCCTCCTATTGTTCTTGTCTTTGTTTTCTATTTCAAATTCATCAAGATCCATGATTGATTTAATTATGGTAACTTTTTGTTTCCTAATTTGGATCTTGATATCTTGATTGGATTAGTGTTTTGAGGTCCCCTATATGTTAGAATACTACTGATGTAGTCTACCCCTTGATTAGTACCCTTTTGAACCACCAAATTCGGATTTCATATCTTAAAACTCTGTTTTTTTTAGGCTACTATCTCGCATTGGTCGACCGATTGGTCGATCTGGACCACTCGACCAATCCACTCGACCAATGAGTACAAAGCAACTCCGAATTGGTCTATGTTGGATGTTTTGGTATCTTTTTCTGTTAGGGATCTTTCCTAATATGTTGTATATACTTGTTTAGGACCTTCTTCTCAAGTTTGCCAAGATCTTACTTGATTTCTTAGGATTCCTTTGCGAGTTATAAAAGGTAAGGATGGTTATTTCCTTAATTACATAGATAGCATGAATCTAGTTTCTATATTTGAATATCATAGATATGATTCCTAAATTAGATTCTTACAATGATATACTACTGTTGCATAACTTTGATTACAGTAGCATTACTTATTCATATTAAATTGATTCATGTATGATTTACTTACCAATGTTATACAAGTGATTGTAATTATTGATTTCTTTCCATATATGAAGTTACCATATATGTGATGATATGAATTGATGCATGTGTATGCTTAAGTATGGTTTGGAAAGGAGAGGTGTCCTTTTGACACTTCTGTCCTTGGACTACTACGGGAATATTATGGGATGTTTCCGGAGATGCCCTCTCGGACACCTTCCTAAACCGTTGGATGACATATCTAGGATTTGTCTAGTAGTGTTTGGCTAGGATGTCCTGTTATGTCGACCCTAATCGGAGGGGTATTGAGACCGAACGACCCGTGGTAGCAATGGGGATTCATGGGCGCTCAAGACCGGTAACCAACCCGTGAGAGGACAGGAATCACATTGTGGGGGCCATTTATTGGTAGGGTTGCATATGGTTAGACTTGGGCTCACGGGCGCTTAAGACCGGTAACCAACCCGTGAGAGGACGTGAGAGCTTCCCGTTTACCATATGTGGATAACCAATAGGGTTGATGAGTCCGTAGTCCGAGTTGGTCGGTGCCATAGGATACGCCGACTCTAGTGTGAAGGATACCGGAAAGGATCGTCGTGGACGAGGAATGGAAGTATCCTGGATCCGACTTGATGTAACTAAGTAGAAGACTTGCATTTGGCTAGGTTTTACCCCGACATGCGCCAAGATTTATACCAAATGGTTGTGAGAGAGTGTGTTGACTTAACCCCCGCCAAGGTTTGTCCCGAGGGATGAAGGACCCATTACCAATCGGCTGCTCAAGACCGGTGAAATGATCCGTGAGAGAATCCAAGATATCTTAAATGGTTGAGGATGTGAGTGGACTTTCCTAAAGAAGTACGGTGCTATGACTTAAAGCATGTCCGCTAATAGAGACCAGCATACATAGAGTTAGATTCATTCATTCATTGTTTGTCTCATATCATATTGCATTTATGTTTGTTCTGGAATCCCGCCATTTATGTTATTATGGATTTTTAATCGCCTTACCGAGTTTCTTTGAAACTCATTCCTTTATTGTACAATGTTGTTAGACTATCCTGCAGCAGTACCGAGTACTATGACGGTCCCTATGAAGAAGCGCAAGGCGAAGAGGCATATCTCCAGGAAGGTGATTGCGGTTACCACAATTACTCAAGATCCCACGAGTGGTTATGCTCCGTACGATGCTTAGTCCGACCATTGAGTGGAAGCGTCCTTGTGCCATTTATGAGATTTACACTTACAAGGATGTTGTCTATAAAGTGGAGAACAATTTAGTTACCCAATGTACTTGCTAATGGGATTAGATTTTGTCTAGTTTATTCTTTAGAGCTACTTTTCCACTGGATGTAAAGTGGAATTTTTGCCTCACTTTACTTATCCGTTTGATACTCGATTATATCTATTATTCTGATTCATTTATGATTCATTCTTTCTTTATTGGATCTATGATTTATCTTCCGCACTCTTGTTTTGATTGTTCATGATTATGTTATTGTTTATGTGGGAGGTTGATCACTCGATACCCGATCTTCGGGCTGTGGATCACACTCTCGGTATGCCGGATAGGGTACCGGCCGGGAGGGCGGATGATTGGTATCGAGCCCAAGGTTCGAGGAGATCCTAACTACAAAAGACAACAACTCGAACATTCCCGAGTCATTGATCTGAAATGACTCTTCTACTCTTAGAAGTGAATAATAGAACACCGAATTAGAAACTTGACCTTTGAGGTATAATGCAACAGCTCGAATAACATACCATAATTATACTTGAACAAATGTCACTAATGCAAGGAAAAGAAAGTTGCATAACATACAATAATTAAAGAGGAACAAAATGAACTTCATTAATTTCAAAGGTTTTTACAACGATTACATCCGAAATGCATAAATGGAAATCCTAAGGTACAGTCTATCTAGGTGATCCGCTCCGATCTCTCGTATGCTCCGAACTCCTCTCGCTAGCCGAGTCACCCGATGCTCTATCCTATCCGTCGTGACTCCATCCTCTCGTACATCTGCTCCCGTCCGACCTCCATCCTCTCTAGCATGGAAGTCATCGATCTCATCTCGTGCTCCAAGATCTGAAGTCTCCGGAACCGCATGTGAAGGGCCACCTACCTCGAAGTGTGATGAAGGAAACTCGTGATGCATGTGCTCAGCCTCGCGCATATCCGCATCATCTCCGGCCTGATCATCACTATCGAGACCGATATCCTCTCCTCCATCCTCTCGATCCCCGATCCTCATCCTCCGATTCATCATCATCCTCACCCTCCGGACCAGGAGATCTCTCTCGATCGCCGTAGTCTCATCCGACGAATGGTCCGAGTCCCAATAGGGTATCCCCGTGATCTAGTGTCCACCGGTGTATCCTCGAAACTCACCCCGAAATGCCCGAAGATCAAAGTCGTAGCCTCCCATAGCAAAGGTTCCGCATGCTAGGCCGCAGAACCAAGTCCAAGCATGACCCGCTGAATGATGTAGGAGAGATCGATCTCGAAGCCCATGTAGATGCGGTAGATGACTAAGGCCTCCATCACCGTGACCCGATGGTGATGTCCGGCTTTCGGCATGATGTTTCGGCCGACTATGCGACCGATAATCCGTGCAGAACCCGTCATCCGTCCGCTAGTCCACGGTGTGAAGCATCGACGGCTATCCCATAGCGTAGAGCATATCTCGCGAAGCTCGTACGGCATCGATGGCTGTCCAGATCTGCTCCCGCAGTATCCACACACACCGCCGTGGATAGTAAGGAACCCGCAAGATCTCAGCCCGTTGTCCGGGTAGAGAAGCGAATCCGAGTCTGGAAGACCCCGCTCCCGAGGACAAGTCTAAGTGGATGTCCTTGGCCTCGAGCCTCCTCTCGTGTAAGTTAGGTTGCTGAAGAACAACCTCACTAGTTCCGGTATACCGGTAGATCCTCGGTGAAGAGATGAGTCCACCGCAAAGTGTCGAACCTCTCGCCGAATCCTAAAGGCTCGAGCTGGCGTAAGTGAAGTAGACGTCCCATCTCGATATTGCAAGAGAGCTGAAGTAGGCCTCAGACAGAACTCGGCCCGAGGTGTGTCAAACATGTCCGGTCTCCTAACCTCCCGTCTAGGCTCGAAAGGAACCCGACCTCGCCCCTAAGAGCACCTACGATGCGACCACGACCTCTACCTTGTCCTCGCCCTCCCCTTTGCATAGTGTATCTGTGAAAGAGACAAGAGACAATTCCAATTAGTGCTATTTTAAGATTTGAGCCAAAAGGGTATTTTCGTAATTTTTCGGAAAATTTCAAATTTGGGGGAAATTTGATTTGAACATACTAGCATGTGCGCAATACTTGGAATTTCATGTCTATGAAGTTTGTTTGATGAAAATCGATCGAAAACTTGGATTAAAGCGAAAAATTCAGCAAGAAGGAAATTTGGGGATTTTGCAATTTAGGTCAAAATTGGATTTTTGAAAAGTTGAAATTGGTTAAATCAAATTGTATGGACCTATCTACAATGTCATCTTGAGCATGTAGCATTTGATCTCGTGTGAAAATTCCAAGCGGTTTGAGAGAAAACGAAATTTTTCTAAAGATATCGATTTCGGTATAAAACTTTGCGAGATGAGCACCAATGTGTTAAAACTTGTTGTCTATGCATGGCATTGTGTTTAAAACCTAAGGAATATGTTTCTAAGCATTCCTAAGCATGATTTCTAGCATTGGATACAAGTAAAGCATGGTTTTATTGAAATGCAAGCATGAGAAGATGAAAATGGAAGGAAGATTAAGAGGTTTACCTTGTTTGTGAAGATGGTGTGTTGTGGTGTTGTTGTTGAAGCACTAAATCACCTCAAGAACACTTGTGGGAACTCTTGGAGATTTTCCCTAGAGCTCTCTCACCTTTGGAAGAAGTTAGAATAAGGTTGGAATGTGAAAATGAGGCTTATAATGCGAATTTTCGGATTCTGTTCGCATTGGTCGACTCATTGGTCGATCGGGTCACTCGACCAATCACTCGACCAATGGTCACAAGTGACCTCATTTGCTGTTGAATTTTTGGAAAATGTGATTTTTGCCTTATGGAATATTGTTTGATGACTATATGGATATATTTGAGCATGATTTAAGTTTTCAAATCATTTGGACTTGTGGTTTATGTTGAATCTTCGAAATTCGGTATTTTGATGTTCTCGGTTTGGCAGTAATGGTTACTCCGAGAAGTGGGCGTGGTGAATCCAAAGTGGTCATGGAGGTGGTGAAGTACCTCAGGGGAGGTGGTGAAGTACCTCATGGAGGTGGTGAGATACCAAATGTTGATCGTGGTACTCATGAGATCCCCGGTGCCCCGAATGTTGGAAGTTTCGTAGATATTGCCAATATTATGGGCAATATGATGCAGCAGCAAGCAGCTCGGCTCAACCAGATGTTGGTGGGTTTCATGACTCGCATAATGAGACCCGGGCTGGTGCTAATGCGAATCCTCATGCCGCAGTCCCGAATGCGGGAGGTTTAGCCGGAACTCCTCATACTCGCTTCGATGGAGAGTTTTCTCAAGATGCAAGTACCCACTTTCACCGGAGTTACCAAGGACCCCTTGTTTCCTAACAAGTGGCTTCGTGAGTTGGAGAAGGCTTTCCGACATCCGCAATGCTCGGAAGCTCGAAGATTTTGTTTGCCGAATGAAGTTGCAACAAGAAGCCGATGCATGGTGGATCTCCACTCGTCCCCGTTTTGGAAGGTTTGCATGCAGGAGTTGTAACTTGGGAGTTATTCAAAGAGGCTTTTTGTATGAACTACTTTCCCGAGGCGGTGAAGGATGCGAAGGAAGCTGAGTTTATGATTTCGACTCAAGGAACTCGTCCGTGTTGGAGTACCAACAGAAGTTCGAGGAGCTTCATTTCTTTGCTCCGATTCTTTGAAGGAAGACCTCGCCAAAGCAAAGAAGTTCTTCAAAGGATCGCGTCCCGCCATTAAAGCTTACCTCACAATCCAGCCTATAGTGAGCTATGCTCAAGTGGTGCGTAACTCGAAGAAGTTGGAAGAAACAGAGAAGGAAAGTGCTCGTGTGCAAAAGCCTTGGCAATCAAGGAATTCTGGTTTGGTGGATCGTAATGACCGTCGTTTTGTGAGACCTACACCCTACCCCACTCCTACCTTTCGTGCTAAGAGTGTAGGTCGAACACGGGTTTTCAGCAGCCCGGCCAGTTTAGACAAAGATGGCGGAAACCGACCACCAGCAAGTGCAAGTGCAAGTGCAAGTGCAAGGCCTTTTGTTCGAAGCCCTCGTTGCAGCCACCCCCGTTGGATCCAAAGAATCCCGTTTGCTTCTACCGCAAGCAAGCTGGTCATTTTGCTCGTGCCTGTCCGGGCGGCCCGCCCAAAGAGCCCGCCCCTGCTGGTGAAGAGTGCTCCCGCTCCTCCCTCCGGTAGAGTTTTCAGTATTTCCAAGGCCGAGCAGGATCCAAGCCATGATGTGATTACAGTGTACATTGTTAGTCGCTTCTATTTCTCGCATTTGTCTTATTTGATACGGGTGCATCTCATTCGTTCATGTCATCTCGCATTCATCAAGAAGACTAACCTAATCCCCGAGAAGTTGTCTAGTTGTTTATTGATTAGTACACCTACTGGTCCTGTTGTGAAACTAGATAAGGGGTTATCTAAATGTCCTGTGTTGATTGGTGAGAAGAACTTGGAAGCCAATTTTGTGATTCTTGACATGAAGGACTTCGATGTTATTTTGGGAATTGATTGGTTGACAGCCCACAAAGCCGTGTTCCTTTGTTCCTCAAAGAAGATTCAGTTCCATATTTGTGGAAGTCCGGTCTTAGAATTTCAGTGGTGAAAAGAGAAGGGTTTGTAAGAAGGTGCTGTCTCGACCGATGCAAGTCTATGCCCTAGTGGATGATGCTTCATCCGAAGGCAAGGGTATAGTGGAGAAAAGAGTCGATGAAGTCGAGTTGTCTGCGACTTTGTTGATGTCTTCCCCGATGATCTATCGAGAGTGCCTCCGGACAGAGATGTCGAATTCTCTATTGATCTCGTCCCCGGTGCTGCTCCGGTATCTAAAGCTCCGTACGTGATGGCTCCTACCGAGTTAAAAGAGTTGCAAAATCAGTTGAATGAGCTCATAGATAGAGGTTTCGTGCAGCCTAGTGTGTCACCTTGGGGAGCTCCGGTCTTGTTCGTCAAGAAGAAAGACGGTAGTATGCGCTTGTGCATCGACTACCGTGAGTTGAATAAGTTGACTATCAAGAATAGATATCCGCTGCCCGTAATCGATGATCTCTTCGATCGCTTGAAGGGTGCAGTTGTGTTCTCAAAGATTGACTTAAGGTCCGGATATCACCAATTGAAAGTGAAGTCTAGTGATATCTTCAAGACAGCTTTCCGAACGCGGTATGGTCACTACGAGTTTAGAGTCATGCCCTTCGGATTGACCAATGCTCCTGCGGTGTTCATGGACCTCATGAACCGAGTATTTCATGATGTGCTTGATAAGTTTGTGATTGTTTTCATTGATGACATCTTGATCTATTCGAAGAGCGAAGAAGAGCATGCGAGTCATCTAAGTTTCACTTTGCAAAGGTTGCGAGAAAAGAAGTTGTTCGCTAAGTTTAGCAAGTGTGATTTCTGGCTTAAGAGAGTGGTTTTCCTTGGTCATGTAGTTTCAGCCGAAGGTATTCGTGTCGATCCTGAAAAAGTCCAAGCTGTGGCTGATTGGGAGAGACCGAAGTCGAGAACGGAAATAAGAAGTTTTCTTGGATTGGCGGGTTACTACCGAAGGTTTATTGAGAACTTTTCTCGGTTGGCTGCTCCTATGACTAAGTTGACCAGGAAAGAAGAGAAGTTTGTTTGGTCTGACGCTTGTGAGAAGAATTTCCAAGAGTTGAAAGATAGATTGACAAGTGCCCCGGTTTTGACTATACCTGATAGTTCCGGTGGTATGAAAGTTTATACCGATGCGTCAAAGATTGGTTTGGGTTGTGTACTGATGCAACATGGCAAGGTCGTAGCCTATGCTTCTCGGCAATTGAAGGATTATGAGCGGAATTACCCCACTCACGATCTAGAACTTGCCGCCGTTGTCTTTGCTTTGAAGATTTGGCGACATTATCTTTACGGTGAGAAGATTGCCATTTTCACGGATCATAAGAGTTTGAAATACTTCTTTACCCAAAAGGAGTTGAACATGAGACAAAGGAGATGGTTGGAACTAGTCTCCGATTATGATTGTGATATTCAAGATCATCCCTGGGAAAGCAAATGTTGTTGCTGATGCTCTTAGTAGGAAGAACCAAAAGAAGACTTTGGATTTGAATGCTTTGAGTTTACCATTGTGGTCTTCTATTGAGAGTTTTGATTTGGAAATCGTTCCTGAGAATTCTGATTTTATTCTTTCGCCATGACGGCAAGATCTGGTCTTAGAGATAAGATTGTTGCTCACAGAGTTTCGATCAAGAGTTTTTGATCAAAGTTGAGAAGATTTCTTCGAATCCCGAGTTGGACCCCGACTTTGGTATATCCATGGATGGTGCTTTGTTGTTTAGAGGAAGATTGTGTGTGCCTGCAAACGAAGAAGTTAAGAAAGAAATATTGAAGGAAGCACACCAGTCGGTCTTTACTGTACACCCGGGATGCACCAAGATGTACAAGGACTTGAAGGAACATTTTTGGTGGATTGGTCTAAAGGCGGATGTTGATGATTTTGTTGCCAAGTGTGAGACTTGCCAACGTGTGAAAGCCGTTCGACAACCTCCATCTGGATTACTTCAGCCTCTTCCTATTCCTAGTTGGAAGTGGGAGGATATCTCCATGGACTTTGTGACTAGCTTGCCTCGGACAAGTAAAGGCAATGACACCGTGTGGGTGATTGTTGATAGGTTGACCAAATCAGCCCATTTCATTCCTATGAAGATCACTCATACTGGATAAGCGCAAGGCTTTGTGGATAATGTGGTGCGTCCGCATGGTGTGCCATTGAGTATTGTTTCGGATCGTGATCCTAGGTTCACCTCAAGGTTTTGGAATAGTTTGCAGAAGGCCTTGGGAACCCAATTGAACTTGAGTACAGCTCATCATCCACAAGTCGATGGACAATCCGAGCGGACAATTCAGACATTGGAAGACATGCTCGGATCTTATGTGGTGGATATGGGTGGTAATTGGGATGAACACCTAGCTTTGGTTGAGTTTGCCTATAACAACAGCTTATCAAGCAACAATAGGCATGGCTCCATTCAAGGCTTTGTATGGCAAGTACTTGTAGGACACCTTTGTACTGGACTCGAGACAGTGAAAGAAAAGTCTTAGGTCCCGAGATGATTGAAGCTACGAGTGCTATGGTAGATATGATAAGAGAAAGGATTAAGTCCGCCCAGATCGAGACAGTAAATCTTATGCTGATAAGAGAAGGACCGATTTGGAATTTCAAGTTGGAGAGAAAGTCTTTCTGAAGGTCTCACCAATGAAGGGTGTGATGAGATTCAATG
Source organism: Hakea prostrata (assembly GCF_041222555.1). NCBI lineage: Eukaryota > Viridiplantae > Streptophyta > Magnoliopsida > Proteales > Proteaceae > Hakea > Hakea prostrata. The sequence continues at coordinate 57,418,554 of NC_142602.1, forward strand.
TTAAGGGAAAGCTTAGCCCTCGTTACATTGGACCTTTCGAGATTTTGGAAAAGGTTGGACCTGTTGCGTATCGATTAGCATTACCTCCGCCTCTTGCTGGTGTGCACAATGTGTTTCATATTTCGATGCTCCGAAAATACATAGAGAATCCGGAACACATTTTGCAGCAAGCACCGAAGGACTTAGTGCTGATTTGACCTATGATGAAGAACCGGCCGAAATCATGGATAGGAAGGACAAGCAAGCTGCGGAATCGCACCATTCCTTTGGTGAAGATTCGGTGGAAGAACCATACCCCTGAAGAAGCTTCTTGGGAGAAGGAAGAAGATATGAAGGAGAAGTTTCCTTACCTCTTTGGAAGCACAGTACGCTTTCAATTTCGGGGACGAAATTTCTTTAAGGGGGGAGAATGTAAAACCCAGCCCTAACCTTGACCCGGAAACCTTGTTATTTGTAGGTCCGATGACCCGAAGTAAAGTAAGAGGTCAGCTTTGGGCCATCCCAAGAGAGGACTTGGTGTCCGGCTTTGAATCCATGAAAGTTGATGATGAGGTTCTATTTATGGAAACTGAATCCCGATGAAGATCTGATTAGTTGATGGACTTGGAGTGCTCTCTATCTTGGTTTGAAGGCATTTCTACCTATTAGGTAAGTCACTTGACTTGTGTGCAAAACCCCTTTAGGATTGGATTTGATCCGGACCTTCAATTCCCTGTTTTGGTCTTGTTTGTCGCATTGGTCGACCGATTGGTCGATCGGGGCCATCGACCAATCCACTCGACCAATGAGTGCTGTCTTTGGCAATTAGGTTGTTCTTGCTCTATTTAAGTCCAATCTCGAGTCCACTTCGTATTTGCTGCCTCCAAACCCTCTCGAACGAACCAAAGACCTCGCAAGTCATCTCTCTTGCATCCTTGGTGTTTTCTTGACGGATCTTCGTCGAAACTCTTCTTTTTGCATCAAAAGGTATGTCTACTCTCTCTTCTTCTCCTCCATCTTTGTTTTTCTTTCCTTTTTGAGTTGAGACAGTAGAAGAGATGCTGCATTCTTTGTTGCAAACATCTCTGAACATGTTCTCATGATCATCCTAAGGATTTGAGGCTAGAACAATGATCTTAACCATGATCATTGCAAGCTTTTGAAGGAATCATGATCAAACCATGATCTAATCTTTGATTAAACTTCTAATCTGAATTTTGATCTCTTTGGATCTTCTTTGTTGATCATGTTAGTAGTTAATTACTGTGTTTTCTTTCCATGATCCATAATCTATAGATTTCTAGTTGTTCTCTTCTACCATACTATGTGTTCTTCATGAAGCATGGTAGTTACATATATGGTAGGTTTTATTTCCTTATTTAGATTTATGCTTCTAAGCCTTATTCCATGAAGATCTATGTATGTTTTCATGATACCATTACCGAAAGCAATGATCCATCCTCCTATTGTTCTTGTCTTTGTTTTCTATTTCAAATTCATCAAGATCCATGATTGATTTAATTATGGTAACTTTTTGTTTCCTAATTTGGATCTTGATATCTTGATTGGATTAGTGTTTTGAGGTCCCCTATATGTTAGAATACTACTGATGTAGTCTACCCCTTGATAAGTACCCTTTTGAACCACCAAATTCGGATTTCATATCTTAAAACTCTGTTTTTTTTAGGCTACAGTCTGCATTGGTCGACTGATTGGTCGACTGGACCACTCGACCAATCCACTCGACCAATGAGTACAAAGCAACTCCGAATTGGTCTATATTGGATGTTTTGGTATCTTTTCTGTTAGGGATCTTTCCTAATATGTTGTATATACTTGTTTAGGACCTTCTTCTCAAGTTTGCCAAGATCTTACTTGATTTCTTAGGATTCCTTTGCGAGTTATAAAAGGTAAGGATGGTTATTTCCTTAATTACATAGATAGCATGAATCTAGTTTCTATATTTGAATATCATAGATATGATTCCTAAATTAGATTCTTACAATGATATACTACTGTTGCATAACTTTGATTACAGTAGCATTACTTATTCATATTAAATTGATTCATGTATGATTTACTTACCAATGTTATACAAGTGATTGTAATTATTGATTTCTTTCCATATATGAAGTTACCATATATGTGATGATATGATTTGATGCATGTGTATGCTTAAGTATGGTTTGGAAAGGAGAGGTGTCCTTTTGACACTTCTGTCCTTGGACTACTACGGGAATATTATGGGATGTTTCCGGAGATGCCCTCTCCGGACACCTTCCTAAACTGTTGGATGACATATCTAGGATTTGTCTAGTAGTGTTTGGCTAGGATGTCCTGTTATGTCGGACCCTAATCGGAGGGGTATTGAGACCGAACGACCCGTGGTAGCAATGGGGATTCATGGGCGCTCAAGACCGGTAACCAACCCGTGAGAGGACAGGAATCACATTGTGGGGGCCATTTATTGGTAGGGTTGCATATGGTTAGACTTGGGCTCACGGGCGCTTAAGACCGGTAACCAACCCGTGAGAGGACGTGAGAGCTTCCCGTTTACCATATGTGGATAACCAATAGGGTTGATGAGTCCGTAGTCCGAGTTGGTCGGTGCCATAGGATACGCCGACTCTAGTGTGAAGGATACCGGAAAGGATCGTCGGGGACGAGGAATGGACGTATCCGGATCGACTTGATGTAACTAAGTAGAAGACTTGCATTTGGCTAGGTTTTACCCCGACATGCGCCAAGTACTTATACCAAATGGTTTTGAGAGAGTGTGTTGACTTAACCCCCTGCCAAGGTTTGTCCCGAGGGATGAAGGACCCATTACCAATCGGCTGCTCAAGACCGGTGAAATGATCCGTGAGAGAATCCAAGATATCTTAAATGGTTGAGGATGTGAGTGGACTTTCCTAAAGAAGTACGGTGCTATGACTTAAAGCATGTCCGCCAATAGAGACCAGCATACATAGAGTTAGATTCATTCATTCATTGTTTGTCTCATATCATATTGCATTTATGTTTGTTCGGAATCCCGCCATTTATGTTATTATGGATTTTTAATCGCTTTACCGAGTTTCTTTGAAACTCATTCCTTTATTGTACAATGTTGTTAGACTATCCTGCAGTCCGAGTACTATGACGGTCCCTATGAAGAAGCGCAAGGCGAAGAGGCATATCTCCGGGAAGGTGATTGCGGTTACCACAATTACTCTGAAGATCCCACGAGTGGTTATGCTCCGTACGATGCTTAGTCCGACCATTGAGTGGAAGCGTCCTTGTGCCATTTATGAGATTTACACTTACAAGGATGTTGTCTATAAAGTGGAGAATAATTTAGTTACCCAATGTACTTGCTACTGGGATTAGATTTTGTCTAGTTTATTCTTTAGAGCTACTTTTCCGCTGGATGTAAAGTGGGATTTTTGCTTCACTTTACTTATCTGTTTGATACTCTGATTATATCTATTATTCTGATTCATTTATGATTCATTCTTTCTTTATTGGATCTATGATTTATCTTCCGCACTCTTGTTTTGATTGTTCATGATTATGTTATTGTTTATGTGGGAGGTTGATCACTCGATACCTGATCTTCGGGCTGTGGATCACACTCTCGGGTATGCCAGATAGGGTACCGGCTGGGAGGGCGTGACTGAATGTAATATCCAGCCCTATTCTAACCCTGACCCTAACCCGGATCCACTGTTGTTTTTAGGTCCAAAGACCCGAAGTGGTGGTAGAAGAGACTTGTGGACCCTTTTGATTGATAACTATGAGTCAAAGACCGAGCCCATGTACATTGACGATGATACCCCTTGTTTGAGTACATTATCAGTGTTTCATGAAAGTCTGCGCATCGGAGAAGATTGATTTAGTTGAAGTACCTAATGACCTCCCATACACAATCCGAAGATATTCCTCGAAACTAGACTTCTTGATTGAACTGTAGAAGAAAACCCCATTCAATTTTACCTTGTATAGCCCTTCAAATCCCTACTTGAAGTTGATGAACTATACCTGTTTTTCTGCTGAGAAATATTTTGGTCGATGCCATCGACCAAGGACCATTGACCAAAGTTTCCCAGTCAGCCAAGTTAATGATTCTTTGGAATATTCCCTAATCTATTTATACTAGCCTCGTGTTTTGAGCCCTATTGCAATCATTTTCACTCTTGAGAATGTGGGGGGAGCTTCCCAAAGCAACTCCTAGGCATATGTGAAGGATACTCCACCAAAACTAATTGTTAGTCATTGTTTCTTGTCTCCATCTACAACTACAAGATATGATTCATCATTCCACTCTCTACTCTACCTTTTTCTATTCTTTTCTTTCCCTCTTTTGCTGTTGAGACCTTGGAGATGGTGCTGCAACCTTGCAACCATTACTCCAAGTGTCCACCCTTGCTTAACTTATGATTCTTAGCTATATATTGATGCTATGCCCCCATCTCAAGCCTAGCATATGTATTCTTTGATTTTCCTCTTAACATCATGACATTTTGTAAAAAACTGAGTTGTATGGTATGCTATGTACATGTTTATCACTAGCATATGATTCTAATCGAATTTCTATAAGTTCCCCTAGCTAATGCATGCCTTTTCAATGCCAATGCAATCAATTCCAATTCATGCTATGATGCTTGTCTCTTGAACTTGATAGCTCAATTTGGGGCTTTCTATTTAGACCATTGGATTATGTTAATTTTTTGATTTGTAGTGTCCTCATACTATTATTAAGCATTCCTCCAAATTCCGGATCGATCCGAACCCCGGAAAACCAATTTCGGATCAAAACCCCCAAAATCCACTATTCTGTCTCGAAGAAGTTTTGGTCGATCCTCTTTGGTCGATGCCATCGACCAAAGACCATTGACCAAAGTTGTTGCTGACAGCAACCTTAGCCAGTTTTGACCCGTTTAACATCCGATCTTCCCAATTTCTTCTCTAACTTATTATTGATGTTTGTTTAGGGTCTTAACATTTCTTTTGGATCATTTCTTGGTAATCCTCAATTCATCATCAAGTCAACCTAAGGTAAGGATGGTTATCTCCATAAACATATAGGCCATAAACTTATGAATTGTGCTTATACTTAAGGAATATGGTCTCTTGACATCTTTTAATTATTATAAGACTGTTATACACGTGTTAGGACAGTAGTATTTCGATTCATAAACTCTTGTCGCATTAATTTATGATTCTTGATTACTTGTGGCTATGATGAATCATTTCAATATTGTGTTTTAACTTTTATTATGAAGATGTATTGAATGCATGAGAAATGATGAACTTGAATATGTGATTGCCTACGTATAACTTGGGATTGGGGAGTGTCCTATTGACACTTCTGTCCTTGGGCATCGGAGGGAATAATATGGGATGTTCTCCGAAGGTGCCTATCGACACTTTCTCGGGTTATTGGATGACATACATAGGATTGTCTAGTTGTGTGGCTAGGATTGTCCTTGTCGTGTCAGACCCGAATCGGAAGGGCATTGAAAGAACGACCCGTGGTAGTGTATGGTTTGATGGGGCGCTCTATGCCGGTAACCAATCCGATAGGGGACATAAACCGTGCTACGGATACCCGAAAGGGGCCATTTATTGGTAGGGTTACAAATAGCTAGACTTGGGCTCATGGGTGCTCAAGACCGATAACCAATCCGTGAGAGGATGTGAGAGCTTCCCATTTACTATTTGTGGATGACCAATAGGGTTGATGAGTCTGTAATCTGGGATTACGCTGACTCTAGTGTGAAGGATACCGGAAAGGATCGCCCAGGGGCGAGGAATGGACGTATCTGGATCTGACTTGATACGACTGGATGACTTGCATTGGGCTAGGTTTTACTATGACATGCGCTAGTACTTATACCAAATTGTGATGTGAGAGAGCGGTGACCGATTCCCCTACCATGGTTTGAGATGACTTTACCCAATTACCACGGCATTCCCAAGATACGGCATAGGTTGAGGGAGAGTGACTGACAACCCAAAGAAGTATGGTGCTAGGACTTAAAGCATGTCTACCATAGAGACTGGCATTCATAGAGTTAGAATCATATTCGCATCATATGTTTCATATCACATTGCATTTATGTTATGTTTTGTATATGTATGATTTTAAATTATGGAATAACTACCTTGCTGAGTTCTTCGAACTCATTCCTTTTGTACAATGTTTTTATACTATCCTACAGGTATCAAGATTCTGATGGCGCCTCCTTCGAGACGGACTTTGATCCTGCATACTACCCTCCGGGTGGTAGTTTCAGTGAAGATCAGAGTTTTGGTGCCGAAGAGGATTACTCTTCGTACCAGGGTTAGCCCCACAATAGTGTGGGAGCGGCAGAGCTGGGCTTTCTTCATCCACACCTATGAGGAGACGATTATTAGGATAGAAGAAACCCTAGTCTAGTGCCCCATTTCCCTGGTTTATTATGGAACAATTGGTTATGTAATTAACTTCCTTTGAATTATCTTTTGAAACATGGGATTGTAACTAACTTGATTATACTTCTTTTCTGCTGCTTCGAGAGAATGATTTTCACTTATTCTCTCATATTTATGATCACACTTACATATTGACATTATCCATTTTCCGCACTCTGATTTATTGAATCTTATCTTATTCATGATATCTATTATTAGTTGATTTTACCTTGATTATTATTGTTCATGATTGTGTTATCGCGTATGTGGGAGGCATGGTCCCTCGATTCTTGATCCTTGGACTGTGGATCACATTCTCGGGTATGCCAGATAGGGTACCGGCTGGGTGGATGTGACAGATTGGTATCCATATGCATTGTTTTGATTTATTCTTACCATATGAGTTTGCCTAGTCTGTATGAAGTGCCTGTGAGTATTGTTTGAGTTCCTTTTAACTGTTTGAGAAGTCAGCCAAGAGTCCAAAATTCTTTACCTATTAAATCTATTTTTCATTGTACCTTCTATCCCTTGGTAAAGATTCGGTGGAACAATCAAACCCCTGAAGAAGTTTCCTTCATCTTATTGGAAGCTCAGGTATGCTTTCAATTTCGAGGACAAAATTATTTTAAAGGGGGGAGAATGTGAAACCCCACCTAATCCTAACCTTGCTACTGTGCCAAATCCATACCTACCATATGCATTATTCGATTTATTCTCTATCGTATGAGTTGCCTAGTTTCAATTGGTAGAAGTCTACCCCGAAGATGATCTTTCCTCTCAACTATTTCTTCTTGTGCCTTCTATTCCCTTTGATAGGAGGGTGATCTTAAGTCATTCCCATGACTGATCCTTCTAACCATGCTATTCTAGAGTGGATCTCCATACACCCTATAACCTTGTGAACCCTCCACATGATGATTTCAAAGAGAAATCAAGTGTGATCTTCATGATTTGTTATTCCTTCTAATTGTTTCAAGACTTCAAGCTTTTCATCTCCTGTTCCTCAATCAAAGGTTAATAATCTCTCATGTGTTGTATTGATCTACTCTTACTATGTTTTATTCTCTATGATTGAGATTTAGAAGGAGATGTTGCATCCTTGCAACCATCTCTTTTACAATCTCCTGTCATTCTTAAGGTTTTATGATCTTCATATTGATCTTCGCAATGATCCTTGTAAAGTCTTCATGAAGCCATGATCGTACTTTCCATTTGATTTCAAAGCATGTTAGATTTATTCCTTGTTTTCTTACAAAAGACTTATTGTTATTTATTTTTCATAGATTTTGAGAGAAGAAAGTCAAGGTAAAAGCGATGTATCACCATCTCTTTCGAAAGCCTAGTACTCTTCCAATTTCGAGGACGAAATTATTTTAAGGGGGGAGAATGTGACATCCAACCCAAACCTAGCCAGGACACCCTATTTGTTTTGGGTGAGGAAAGACTTGTTTGATGTTAAACCTTAAAGTTGGACCTTGATTTCAGTGATATTATCTTTGAAAGCCTCAGGAAGTCATGCTAGACCTTTCCCTTAGGGTAGACCTGTAATATCTAGCCTTATCCTAACCTTGACCCGGCCCGGAATCTATTATGTTTGTAGGTCCGAAGACCCAAAGTGGGGAAAAAGAGACTTGTGGACCCTTTTGGTTGATGATTGGTGTCGAAACCCCAGCCCATGGACATTGACGATGATACCCCTCACTTGAGAGCATTGTCAGTGTTAGTTTTGAATCTGCGCACCGAAAAGGGGTGAATTAGTTGAAATACCTAATGAACTCTTGTGCTCAATCCGAATATATTTCCCAAAACTAGACTTCTTAATGGACATTTAGGAGAAAACCCCACTCAATTTGACCCCATATATCTCTCCAAATCCCTGTCCGAAGTTTCTGAACTATGTCTGGCAAATCCTGCTTGCGCATCGAAGAAGGTGAGCTTAGTTTGTTGACCTAATGAACTCTCATGCTTGATCCAAAGGTATTTCTAGAAACTAGACTTCTTTATTGACTTTTAGGAGAAAACCTTACTCAATTTGACCTCATATAGCCCTCCGAATCCCTGTTCAAAGTTGTTGAACTATTTCTGGATTTTCTGCTGAAACCTGTTACCTGTTTTGGTCGATGCTCTTTGGTCGATGCCATCAACCAATGACCATTGACCAAAGTTGCTCAGATTAGAGAAAAAGATGCTCTTTGGATATTCCTTCCTCTATTTAAGTGAAACCTCGAACCTAGAACCATATTTCACTCATTTCAACACCTAAGAACGTGGGGAGGCTCCTCTTAGGCTCCTCCTTGGCTTGGGTGATGATCTTCTACAAAAATCATTGTATCTCTTCTCTAATCTCTTCTCCAAGGTATGTAATCTCTCACTCTCTCTCTCTAATCTACTCCTACCTCATCTTGTTCTTGCTATTGAGTTCGTGAAGAAGGTGTTGCAACCTTGCAACCACCTCTTCTACAAGCTCTTTTGCTTTGATTAAACCTCTCTTCACCCTTTCCATGCTATGATTCTCATACATGATGTTCTTGCTTTTTTTATTTTGATTCTTTCTCTTCTTTACAACATGAATTCATCTCTTAATCTGATTTTCTCTTTCAATTAGGTCTGATTAAATGATAGTAATTGTCTATATTCTATTGTTCATCATTCTATTGATTAAATTCCTAATTTCTCTTGCAATTGCAATTGATTTAATTGAAGAACATGATTCTTGCAAGTTTGAACCTAGGACCTCAATTTGGGGGTTTTCAATTTGACCATTGGATCATGTTAATTCTTGCTACATAGTCTCCTGCTACTGTTCCTAGCATCCCTGTCACATCCCGCCCTAAATCCACCAAGGGGATACCCTATCTGGATTACCCGGGGAGTGAATTACAGTCCCGCCAATCAAGTTTAGGAACGATCATAGTCACTTAGCACAATAATATAATCAAAAGCAAGAACAATTCCTTGTTTCCAAATAATTTAATAATAAAAGTCTAGAAAGTATCTCAGAAGGATTCACAAATAACATCAGAGTGTGGAAATGATTTCATTAGTATAAACTATCAAGTGTGAAAAGGAGGGAGGAAAGCCATCATATAATATTAGCAGAAGATGAAACGACTAAAATTAAGGGTTACAATCGGTTCCCAACATGACAAGGGAACAGACTAAACTACGGTCTCAACAAATTAACTAAAAGGTTAAAAAGAAAATGGGACAATATCCCAACACTAGCACACAAGTGCAAAGGCCGAACTGCTCCAGATAAGTCCCAATCTCGGACTACTAGTCTTTATCAACTTGTACACCGTGACCAGTGGGGTACGGGTCATCAACTTGGTCTTCAGAGTGTTGACCATCATAGTCAACAGTAGTAGTACCTGTAGTAGAGTCTAACAAAATGTTGCAAAAGGAGTGAGTTCAAAAGAACTCAGCAAGGCAGATTATTCCACAATAACATAGATACATGATACAAAACATAGCATGATGCAATATGATATGAAACACATGATGCAATTATGATTCTAACTCTATGTATGCTAGTCTCTATTGGTAGACATGCTTTAAGTCAAAGCACCATACTTCTTTGGGTTGTCAGTCACTCCCCCTCAATCATACAAGATATCTTGGGTCTGCCCGGGGAAGTTCGGTAAAGTCATCTAAAAAAAAAGAACCATGGTAGGGGAATCGGTCACCGCTCTCTCACATCACCGTTTGGTATAAGTACTGGCGCATGTCACAGAAAAGCCTAGCTCAATGCAAGTCTTCTACTCAGTCGTATCAACTCAGTTCCAGATACGTCCATTCCTCGCCCCCGGCGATCCTTTCTGGTATCCTTCACACTAGAGTCAGCGTAATCCCGGATTACGGACTCATCAACCCTATTAGTCATCCACAAATAGTAAACGGGAAGCTCTCACGTCCTCTCAAGGGTTGGTTACCGGTCTTGAGCGCCCGTGAGCCCAAGTCTAGCCATTTGCAACCCTACCAATAAATGGCCCCTTTCGGGTATCCGTAGCATGGTTTATGTCCCCTACCGGATTGGTTACTGGCCTAGAGCGCCCATCAAACCATACACTACCATGGGTCATTCGGTTTCAATGCCCTTTCGATTTGGGTCTGATACGATAGGGATATCCTAGCCATACATCTAGACAAGTCCTATGTATGTCATCCAATGATCCAGGAGAGCATCGATGGGCATCTTCGGAGAACATCCCATACTATTCCCTCCGATGTCCAAGGACAGAAGTACCAGTAGGGCACTTCCCAATCCCAAATCATACCTAAGCAATCACATGCTTATTTCCATCCATTACATATCAACAATACATTATTATATTGAAAACATGTCATAACATCTCATAATACAATGTATAAATAAATGACAAGAATAAGTAAACATGATAAACCAAGTAATTAAGCATGGTGCTACTGTCATAAGGTAACTACAGTAGTCATATGATGTCTGAAATCAACTAATAAGTTATGTCTACTAAGTTACCAACAATAGTGTAAAAGTCATACAGTCTATGTTATATGGCAATAACCGTCCTTACCTTAAGTCACGATGATGATAATCCAACAATCTCAAAAGAATGATCCAAAGATGGTAATAAGAACCTAGACAAACATAAATGAAAGGTTAGAAAAGAAATCGGGAAAATCGAAGGTCGAACGGATCAAAATAGAGCAAGGTTGTTGTCAGCAACAAGTTTGGTCAATGGTCTTGGTCGATGGTATCGACCAAAAGGATTGACCAAAATTGTCTTTGGGACAGAATAGTGGACTTTGGGGATTTTGGTCCAAAATGGGTCTTCCGGGGTTCGGATCGATTTGAAACTTGGAGGGATGATTAATAACAATGTAAGAACACTACCTAGCAAGTATTATCACAATCCAATGGTCCAAATGAAAAACCCCCAAATTGAGGTCCTATGTTCTAAAGACAAGAATCCCAGCATTCATGAGAAATTGATGAAATTGAAAGGGAAGCTAGAGAATTAGTTGGGGAATAGGTTAGGAACAGTAGCAGGAGACTATGAAGCAAGAATCAACATGATCCAATGGTCAAATTGAAAACCCCAATTTGAAGCCTTAGGTTCAAACTTGCAAGAATCATGTTCATCAATGAAATCGATTGCAATTGCAAAAGAACTTAGGAATTCAATTAAGGGAATGATGGGCAGTAGATTAGAGATACATACTAACATATAATCAGACCTAATTGAAAGAGAAAATCAGATTAAGAGATGAATTCATGTTGTAAAGAAGAGAAAAATCAAAATAAGAAAGCAAGAACATCATGTATGAGAATCATAGCATGGAAAGGCTGAAGAGAGGTTTAATCAAAGCAAAAGAGCTTGTAGAAGAGGTGGTTGCAAGGTTGCAGCACCTTCTTCACAAACTCAGTAGCAAGAACAAGATGAGGTAGAAGTAGATTAGAGAGAGAGTGAGAGATTACATACCTTGGAGAAGATATTAGAGAAGAGAGACAATGACTTTTGTAGAAGGTCATCACCCAAGCCAAAGAGAAGCCTAAGAGGAGCCTTCCCACGTTCTCAGGTGTTGAAATGAGTAAAATATCGTTCTAGGTTCGAGGTTTCACTTAAATAGAGGAAGGAATATCCAAAAAGCATCTTTTTCTCGATTCTGGGCAACTTTGGTCGATGGTCCTTGGTCGATGGCATCGACCAAAAGGATCGACCAAAACAGGTAACAGGTTTCAGCAGAAAATCCAGAAATAGTTCAGCAACTTCGAACAGAGATTCGGAGGGCTATACAAGGTCAAATTGAGTGAGGTTTTCTCCTACAAGTCAATAAAGAAGTCTAGTTTCCAGAAATACATTTGGATCAATCATGGGAGGTCATTAGGTCCACCAACTAAGCTCACATTCTTTGATGCGCAAGCAGGATTTTCCAGACACAGTTCAGCAACTTCGGACAGGGATTTGGAGGGCTATATGGGGTCAAATGGAGTGGGGTTTTCTCCTACAAGTCCATCAAGAAGTCTAGTTTTGGGAAATATAATCAGATTGGGCACAGGAGTTCATTTGGTATTTCAACTAATTCACCCCTCTTCGGTGCGCAGATTCAAAACTAACACTGACAATGCTCTCAAGTGAGAGGCATCATCGTCAATGTTCACGGGCTTGGGTTCCGACACCAAATCAATAATCAAAAGGGTCCACAAGTCTCATTTCCCCCCACTTCGGGTTTTCAGACCTACAAACATAATAGGTCTCGGGTCGGGCCAAGGTAGGATAAGGCAAAACATTACAGATCTACCCTAAGGGAAAGGTCTGACATGGCTTCCTAAGGTTTTCAAAGATAATAATATTGAAATTAAAGTCCAACTTTTAACGTCTAACATTGAACTAGTCTTTCTTTATCCCAAAATAAATAGGGTGTCCGGGCTAGGTTTGGGCTGGATGTTACAATCCCCTCCAAGTTTCGGATCGATTCAAGCCCTGGAAGACCAATTTCAGACCAAAATCCCCAAAACCCACTATTCTGTCCCGAAGACATTTTGGTCGATCCTCTTTGGTCGATGCTATCGACCAAACTTGTTGCTGACAGCAATCTTGCTAGATTTTGACAGGTTCGACCTCCGATTTTCCCGATTTCTTTTCTAACCTTTCATTTATGTTTGTCTAGGGTCTTATTACCATCTTTGGATCATTCTTTTGAGATTGTTGGATTATCATCATCGCGACTTAAGGTAAGGACGGTTGTTACCATAATTACATAGATTATGTGATTCTTGCTTCTATGTTAGAGACTTAGTAGATTTACCTTCTTTATCGTATTTCCTACAGTATATGACTGTTATGAGTACTTCAAGTATAGTAGTGCCATGTTTACATATTCTTTTGTTATCATGATTATGTATTCTTGATAAATTCATATGTAATCGATCATGTTATGGTATGTATCTTTCTATATGATGAAATGTCATTTATGTATGATATGAGGGAATTGAGAATGTGATTGAATAGGTATGATTTGGGATTGGGGAATGTCCTATTGACATTTCTGTCCTTGGACATCGGAGGGAATAGTATGGGATGTTCTCCGAAGATGCCCATCGATGCTTTTCTGAATTATTGGATGACATATATAGGATTTGTCTAGATGTATGGCTAGGATGTCCCTGTCGTATTAGACCCAAATCGGAAGGGCATTGAGACCGAACGACCCGTGGTAGTGTATGGTAGTGTATGGTTTGATGGGCGCTCAAGACTGGTAACCAACCCGGTAGAGGACATAAACCATGCTACGAATACCAGAAAGGGGTCATTTATTGGTAGGGTTGCAAATTGCTAGACTTGGGCTCACGGGCGCTCGAGGATCGGTGGTTCATATCCGTGAGGGGACATGAGAGCTTCCCGTTTACTATTTGTGGATGACCAATAGGGTTGATGAGTTCGTAATCCGGAATTACGCTGACTCTAGAGTGAAGGATACCGGAAAGGATCGCCTGGGGCGAGGAATGGAAGTATCTGGATCTCAGTTGATATGACTGAATAGAAGACTTGCATTGGGCTAGGCTTTACCTTGACATGCGCCAATACTTAGACCAAATGGTGATGTGAGAGAGCGGTGACCGACACCCTAGCCAAGGTTGTCTGGAAGGTTTTAGGACCCAATTCCCACCGGCTTGAGTGATTGAGACCTACCCAAAGAAGTATGGTGCTATGACTTAAAGCATGTCTACCATAGAGACTAGCATACATAGAGTTAGAATCATAATTGCCTCATGTGTTTCATATCATATTGCATCATGCTATGTTTTGTATCATGTATCTATGTTATTGTGGAATAACTTGCCTTGCTGAGTTCTTTTGAACTCACTCCTTTTTGCAACATTTTTGTTAGACTCTACTGCAGGTACCACCACTGTTGACTATGATGGTCAACACTCTAAAGACCAAGTTGATGACCCATACCCCACTGGTCACGGTGTACAAGTTGATAAAGACTAGTAGTCCGAGATTGGGACTTATCTGGAGTAGTTTGGCCTTTGCACTTGTGTGCTAGTGTTGGGATATCGTCCTATTTTCTTTTTAACCTTTTAGTTAATTTGTTGAGACCGTAGTTTAGTCTGTTCCTTTGTCATGTTGGGAACCGGTTGTAACCCTTAATTTTAGTCGATCTACCTTCCGCTATTATTATAGGACGGGTTTTCCCCTCCTTTCCACACTTTGACTATTTGCCCTATTTGTATCATTTCCGCACTCTGATATTGTTTGTGAAACCTTCTGAGATCTTTTCTAGACTTTTATTATTAAATTATTTGAATACAAGGAATTATTCTTGCTTTTGATCATATTATTGTGCTAAGTGGCTATGATCGTTCCTAAACTTGATCGGCGGGACCGTGATTCACTCCCCGGGTAATCCAAATAGGGTACCCCCCTTGGTGAATTTTGGGCGGGATGTTACATGTAGAGTAATCTAATAAAAGATATTGTACAAAAAGGAGTGAGTTTCAAAGAAACCCAGTGAGGCAGTTAATCCATAACAACATAAATAGCAGGATTTCAAAGCAGAGTGAGATGCTATATGATATGAAACACATGATGCAATATGATTCTAACTCTATGTATGCTGGTCTCTATTGGCAAACATGCTATAAGTCATAGCACCATACTTCTTTTGGAAGGTCTCAATCACTCATCATCAGTTGGTAATGGGTCCGGCATCCCTCGGGACATTCCATGGCTGGGGGTTAAGTCATCGCTCTCTCACATCACCATTGGTCTAAGTACTGGCACATGTCAGGGTCAAAGCCTCGCCAAATGCAAGTCTCCTACTTAGTTACATCAAGTCAGATCCAGATACGTCCATTCCTCGCCCCTGGCAATCCTTTCCGGTATCCTTCACACTAGAGTCCTCATAGTCCCTACCTACGGACTCATCAACCCTATTGGTTATCCACATATGGTAAATGGGAAGCTCTCACGTCCCCTCACGGGTTGGTTACCGGTCTTGAGCGCCCGTGAGTCCAAGTCTATCCATATGCAACCCTACCAATGAATGGCCCCCACAATGTGATTCCAGTCCTCTCACGGGTTGGTTACCTGTCTTGAGCGCCCATGAATCCCCATTGCTACCACGGGTTGTTCGATCTCAATAACCCTCCGATTAGGGTCTGACATAACAGACATCCTAACCAAACACTACTAGACAGCCCTAAATATGTCATCCAACAGTTTAGGAAGGTGTCCAAAGGGCATCTCCAAAAACATTGCATAATATTCCCGTAGTTGTCCAAGGACAGAAGTGTCAAAAGGACACCTCCCCTTTCCAAACCATACTTAATCATTCACAAACATAAATCCATCATATCACATATATGGTAACTTCTTATATGGAAAGAAATCAATAACAACATCCAACTTGTATATAATTGGTAAGTAAATTATACATGAATTATTTAGCATAAACAAGTAATGCTACTGTAATCAAGGTATTTGCATCAGTAGTATATCAGTATAAGAATCTAATTAAGGAAAGACTTAAATAGAGATTGGACTTAAATAGAGCAAGCAAAGACCTAATCAGCAAATCAGATCACATTGGTCGACTGACCCAGTCGACCAATCAATCGACCAATCAGGACAGCAAGTCCAAAATAGGGAAATGAAGGCTCAGATCAAATCCAAACATGAAGGGGTTTTTCACACACACCAAATGACTTACCTAGTAGGTAGAAATGCCTTGGAACCAAGTTAGAGAGTACTCCAAGTCCATCAACTAATTCCTTCTTCATCAGGGTGCAGTTTCCATAAATGGAACACTGTCATCAACATTCATGGATTCTAAGCCAAACACCAAGTCTTCCATTGGGATGGCCCATAGTTGACTTCTTGCTTTACTTCGGGTTGTCGGACCTACAAACAACAGGGTTTCAGAGTCAAGGTTAGGGCTGGGTTTCACATTCTCCCCCCCCCCTTAAAGAAATTTCGTCCTCGAAATTGAAAGCGTACCTGAGCTTCCAAAGAGGTGAGGAAACTTCTCCTTCATGTCTTCTTCCTTCTCCCAAGAAGCTTCTTCAGGGGTATGGTGCTTCCACCGAATCTTCACCAAAGGAATGGTGCAATTCCGTAGTTGCTTGTCCTTCTTATCCAGGATTTCGACTGGTTCTTCATCATAGGTAAGAACAGCACTAAGTCCTTCAGGTGCTTGCTGTAAAATGTGTTATGGGTTCTCTATGTATTTCCGAAGCATTGAAATATGAAACATATTATGAACTCCAGCAAGAGGCAGAGGTAATGCCAATCGGTATGCAACAGGTCCAACCTTCTCCAGAATCTCAAAGGGTCCAATGAAATGAGGGCTAAGCTTACCCTTAATATTGAATCTCATGACACCCTTCATTGGTGAAACCTTCAAAAAAACTTTTTCCCCAACTTGAAATTCTAAATCAGTCTTTCTCTTGTCAGCATAAGATTTCTGTCTTGATTGGGCAGACTTAATCCTTTCTCTGATCATATCAACCATCGCACTCGTAGCTTCAATCATTTCAGGACCTAAGACCTTTCTTTCACTTGTCTCAGTCCAGTACAATGGTGTCCTACAAGTATTACCATACAAAGCCTTGAATGGAGCCATGCCTATTGTTGATTGATAATTGTTGTTATAGTCAAACTCAACCAAAGCTAAGTGTTCATCCCAATTACCACCCATATCCACAAAATAGGATCTGAGCATGTCTTCCAAGGTCTGAATTGTTCGCTCAGATTGTCCATCCAACAGTGGGTGATGAGCTGTACTCAAATTCAATTGGGTTCCCAAGGCTTTTTGCAAACTCTTCCAAAACCTTGAGGTGAACCTAGGATCACGATCAGAAACAATACTCATTGGCACTCCGTGCAGACGAACCCCATTGTCCCCATAGAGCCTAGCTAGCTTATCCAAAGTATGAGTGATCTTCATAGGAATGAAGTGGGCTGATTTGGTCAACCTATCAACAATCACCCACATAGTGTCATTGCCTTTACTTGTCTGAGGCAAGCTAGTCACGAAGTCCATAGAGATATCCTCCCACTTCCAACTAGGAATAGGAAGGGGTTGAAGTAATCCAGATGGAGGTTGACGAACGGCTTTCACACGCTGGCAAGTGTAAAATCCGGCCTTATCCTAACCCTGACCTGGCCCGGATTTAATATTGTTGCAAGTCCGAAGACCCGAAGTGGAGGTAGAAGAGACTTGTGGGCCCTCTTAGTTGAAGATTCAATGCTTAATCCAGAGCCTATGGACATTGACAATGATGCCCCTTAGTTGAGCACATTGTCAGTGTTGAGTGAAAATCTGCGCATTGATGAAGATTGAATTAGTTGAAGCACCTATTGGACCCCCGTGATCAATCCGATGGTATTCCTTGAAACTAGACTTGTTGATTGACTTGTAGGAAAAAACCCAACTCAATTCGGATATGTCTGGCCTTCCAATTCCCTGTTCTAAGTTGCTGTCATGCCTTGGTCGACTAACAGTCGACCAGCCAATCGACCAGCAGTAATGAAATCTGAAAACTTACAAAATTACTTCCCATTTTGCCACTACCTTTTTGGAACTCGTGAATGAGGACCTAAACTAATCATTGGAACACTAATCATTGGCACTCCAGAGCACGAAGTTGGACACTCTCTTGGGCTTTTCTTGGTGTTTGTGAAGATCTTTGATTCCAATCATTAGTATTACACATCAATCATCAACTCAAGGTATGATTCCTTCTATCCTTCTTCTAATCTATTCATTATTCTATCAATTTACGATCTTAAGACCATGGTTGAAGTGCTACAACCTTGCAAACACTTAACCATGAGTTTTCCCCATTCAATTCCATGATTATCACCCCACTCTTGCTATGATATGCTTCAATTAGGATTTGCTTACATTTCATTACTTTGATTCCTTCCATTTCAACCTTGTCTTGATTCAAAACTGATATGTAAAATGCATGTTAGGTCTAGATTACTATGAATTCATGATTTTAACTTGATTCTTACCATTCACTTAATTGATTCCCATCATTCTTTACAATTTCAATCAATTCCAATTCGATTCTTGATATTTATCATATAGAACATAGGGCTTCGATTTGGGTATTTATAATTGCACCGTTGGATCCTCATGAAATTTAGTGTGTAATGTCCTCCTATTGTTATAGTCACGCCCTCCAAATTTCGTGTCGATCGGAGCACCGGAAGGTCAGTTACGGAGCAAGTCTTCAATTCTGCCCATGGTTAACAAGTCTTGGTCGACTGCCTTGGTCGATTGACAGTCGACCAAGCCAGTCAACCAAGAGATGGTAACATCCCTGTACTTGGCCGAATTGCTTCGTTTGACCTCAGATTTGATTGTTTTCTTCTCTGATGTTACCTGTATGTTGTCTAGGGTACCAACACTGACTTTCGAGACCATTCTTGGTGATCATTGATTTTATTTACGACTCGATTAAGGTAAGGACGGTCGTTAACTCAAGTACATTGATTATGTAAACATGCTTATGCTTTGAGAACTCAGTAAATATATTTCCTATGTGTACTCCTTTACCATGCATGACTTTTATGCATTCTTATCAGTAATAGTATGTTACATGTCATTCGGAATATCATGCTTAATTATACTTCATGATTTCGTATATGATTAATTATGTTTTGATATGCCTTTGTTTATATGATGAATTATTGATTATGAATAATATGATGAGATTGAGCTTGTGATTGACTACGTATGACTTGGGATTGGGAAGTGTTCTTCCGACACTTCTGTCCTTGGACATCGGAGGGAATAGTATGGGATATTCTCCGAAGGTGTCCATCGACACTTCCCGGGTTATTGGTGACATACATAGGAATGTCTAGGTGTATGGTTAGGATTATCCTTGTTGTATCAGACCCAAATTGGAAGGGTATTGAGACCGAACGACCCGTGGTAGAGTATAGTTGATGGGCGCTCAAGACCGGTAACCACTCCGTGAGAGGACTTAAACCATACTGCGGATACTTGGAAGGGGCCATTTATTGGTAGGGTTGCAAATGGATAGACATTGGCTCACGGGCGCTCAAGACCGGTAACCAACCCGTGAGAGGACGTGAGAGCTTCCCGTTTACCATTTGTGGATGACCAATAGGGTTGATGAGTCCGTAGTCCGAGTTGGTCGGTGCCATAGGATACGCTGACTCTAGTGTGAAGGATACGGAACCGAGTTGGTCAGTGCCATAGGGAAAGTATCCGGATCTGACATGATACGATTGAGTAGATGACTTGCATTGGGCTAAGCTTCGCCGTGACATGCGCCAATACTTATACCAATGGTGATGTGAGAGAGTGGTGACTTAACCCCCAGCCATGGTTTGATGAGGACTTTACCCAATTACCCCGGCAGACCCAAGATATCTTGTATGATTGAGGGGGAGTGATAGACGACCTAAAGAAGTATGGTGCTATGGCTTAAAGCATGTCTACCTTAGAGACTAGCATACTTAGGGTTAGCATCATATATCATCATTGTCTCATATCATCTTGCATCATATCATGACTTGTATCGAATGAACTGTGTATTATGAAACGACTTGCCTTGCTAAGTTCTTTTGAACTCATTCCTTTCGTGCAATTTGTTAGATTATCCTGCAGGTGTAGAAGACTCTGATGGCACACTCTATGACCCGAGTTATGATCCCGCATACTACCCTTCGGGTGATGGCTACGATGAGATTCAGGATTATTGTGCCGAGGAGGATTATGGTTCGTACCAGGGTTAGCCCCACCATGGTGAGGGAGCGGCCGCGCTGGGTTCACTTCATCCACACTTATGAAGAAACAATCATTAGGATAGAGGAAACCTTTGTGTAGTGCTCCATTTCCCTGGATGACTGTTAAACATTTGGATATGCTGTCTTTAACTCTTATGGATTTACTCTTGATACTGATTGTAATTAAGTTTGATAAACCACTTTTTCGCTATTATTGAAGGGGTGACTCCTGATCACTCTTTCTCTTTTGAGATTACTTTTTTATATAATTAATACTTGATAAATTCCGCACTCTGATTTACTATCTTTTCTTACTCGTTTGATCTATTTATTGCTTACTTTAAACACTGCTTATATTGTTCATGATTATGTTATCGTGTATGTGGGAGGCATGGCTACTCGATCTGGATTTTCGGGCTGTGGATCACATCTCGGGTATGCCAGATAGGATACCGGCTAGGTGGATGTGACAAAAAGTCTCACACTTGGCAACAAAATCATCATCAGCCTTCAAACCAATCCACCAAAAATGTTCCTTCAGGTCCTTGTACATCTTGGTGCTTCTAGGGTGTACTGTAAAGACTAACTGGTGTGCTTCTTTCAGTATTTCTTTCCTAATTCCCTCATTTGCTGGCACACACAGTCTACCTCTAAACAATAAAGCACCATCTATGGATATATCAAAGTCGGGGTTCGACTTAGGATTCGAAGAAATCTTCTCAACTTTGTCCTTAAATTCTTGATTAGAACTTTGCAAGGCAACAATCCTATCTCTGATGCTAGATCTTGCCGTCATGGTAGAAAGAACAAAATCAGAATCCTCAGGGACAACTTCCAAATCAAAACTCTCAATTGATGACAACAAGGGTTGGCTCAGAGTATTCAAATCCAAAGTCTTCTTCTGATTCTTCCTACTAAGAGCATCAGCAACAATGTTCACCTTACCAGGGTGATACTGAATATCACAGTCATAATCAGAGACTAGTTCCAACCATCTTCTTTGTCTCATGTTCAACTCCTTTTGGGTAAAGAAGTATTTCAAACTCTTATGATCCGTGAAAATGGAAATCTTCTCACCGTAGAGGTAATGTCTCCAAATCTTCAAAGCGAAGACAACAACAGCAAGTTCTAGATTGTGAGTGGGGTAATTTCGCTCATAATCTTTCAATTGCCGAGAAGCATAGGCTACGACATTACCATGTTGCATCAGCACGCAACCCAAACCAATCTTCGACACATCAGTATAGACTGTCATACTGCCGGAACTATCAGGTATTGTCAGGACCGGGGCATTTGTCAATCTATCTTTCAACTCTTGGAAATTCTTCTCACCAGCGTCAGACCAAACAAACTTCTCTTCTTTCCTGGTCAGCTTAGTCATAGGAGCAGCCAACTGAGAAAAGTTCTCAATAAACCTTCTGTAGGAACCTACCAATCCAAGGAAACTTCTTATTTCTGTAACCGTCCTCGGTCTTTCCCAATCAGCCACTGCTTGGACTTTTTCAAGATCGACACGAAAACCTTCAGCTTTAACCACATGACTGAGGAATACTACCCTTTTGAGCCAGAAATCACACTTGCTGAACTT
The DNA here is from genome assembly GCF_041222555.1 of Hakea prostrata. Taxonomy (NCBI): domain Eukaryota; kingdom Viridiplantae; phylum Streptophyta; class Magnoliopsida; order Proteales; family Proteaceae; genus Hakea; species Hakea prostrata. Next base: position 57,440,310 of record NC_142602.1, read on the forward strand.
AGCATAAAGCTTCTTTTCTCACAGTCTTTGCAAAGTGAAACTTAGATGGCTTGCATGCTCTTCTTCATTCTTCGAATAGATCAAGATGTCGTCGATGAAAACTATCACAAACTTATCAAGCACATCGTGAAATACTCAGTTCATGAGGTCCATAAACACTGCAAGAACATTAGTCAATCCAAAAGGCATGACCCGAAATTCATAATGACCATACCTTGTTTTGAAAGCTGTCTTGAAGATATCACTTGGCTTCACTTTCAACTGGTGATATCCAGATCTCAAGTCAATCTTCGAGAACATTGCTGCACCCTTCAACTGATCGAAGAGATCATCAATTCTGGGCAACGGGTATCTATTCTTGATGGTTAGCTTGTTCAACTCACGGTAGTTGATGCACATACGCATACTACCATCCTTCTTCTTGACAGACAAAACCGGAGCTCCCCAAAGGTGATACACTAGGTTGTACAAAACCTCTATCAATGAGCTCATTCAACTGGTTTTGTAGTTCCTTCAGTTCAGTAGGAGCCATCCTATACGGAGCCTTAGATACCGGAGCGGCACCAAGGATGAGATCAATAGAAAACTCAACATCCCTATGTGGAGGCACTCCCGATAGATCATCAGGGAAGACATCAACAAAGTCGCAGACAATCTTGACTTTATCAACTCTTTTCTCCACTTTACTCTTGCCTTCAGATGAAGCATCATCCACTAGGGCGTAGACTTGCATCAGTATAGACTGTATCTTCTTACCAATCCTTCTTCTTTCACATTGAAATTCAAAAACCAAATTCCACAGATATGGAACTGAATTTTCCTTGAGGAACAAAGAAAAACAGCTTTGTGGGCTGTTAACCAATCGATTCCCAAAATGACATCAAAGTCATTCATATCAAGAAGTACCAAATTGGTTTCCAAGTTTTTCTCACCAATCAAAACAGGACATTTAACTAACCCTTTATCTAGTTTCACAACAGGACCAGTAGGTGTACTAATCAATAAATAACTAGATAATTTCTCAGGCATTAAGTTAGTCTTCTTGATGAATGCAAATGATATGAACGAATGAGATGCACCTGTATCAAATAAGACAAATGCAGGAATAGAAGCGACTAACATTATACATGTAATCACATCATGGCTTGCATCCTGTTCAGTACTGAAAATACTGAACACTCTACCAGAGGGAGGAGCAGCAACATTCTTCACTACAGGAGCAAGCTGCTGGACAAGCCTCTTCGGACAGGCACGAGCAAAATGACCAGCTTGCTTACAGAAAAAGCAAACAGGATTGCTAGGTCCCACTAGAGTAGCTGCAACAGGGGGCTTTTGAACCAAGGGTCTAGGATTCGCATTCACAGGCCTAGCATTCACATTCAACGGTGGTCGATTCTTGCCATACTATCTATACTGGCCGGGCTGCTGAAAACCAGGTCTCTAACCTACACTCCTAGGCTGAAAAGCAGGAGTGGGGTAGGGTGTAGGTCTCACAAAACGCCGATCATTACGATCCACCAAACCAGGGTTCCTGGGCTGCCAGGGCCTTTGCACACGAGCACTCTCCTTCTCAGTTTCTTCCAACTTCTTCGAGTTTTGCAACACTTGGGCATAGCTCACCATAAGGCTGGACAGTGAGGTAAGCTTTAATGGTAGGGCGCAGTCCTTTAAAAAACTTCTTTGCTTTGGCGAGGTCAAGCTTCAAAGAGTCTAAAGCAAAGAAATGAAGCTCCTCAAACTTCTGTTGGTACTCCAACACAGACAAGGATCCCTGTGTAAGAACCATAAATTCAGCTTCTTTGGCATCTTTCGCCGCTTCAGGGAAGTAGTTCATGTAGAAAGCTTCTTTGAATAGGTCCCAAGTTACAACACCTGCATGCAAACCTACCATCCTTCTTCTCAACAAACAAAACCAGAGCTCCCCAAGGTGATACACTAGGCTGTATAAAACCTCTATCTATGAGCTCATTCAACTGGTTTTGTTGTTCCTTTAGTTCGGTAGGAGCCATTCTATACGGAGCTTTTGATACCGGAGCAGCACCAGGGATGAGATCAATAGAAAACTCAACATCCCTATCTGGAGGCACTCCCGATAGATCATCAGGGAAGACATCAACAAAGTCGCAGACAATCTTGACTTCGTCAACTCTCTTCTCTACTTTAACCTTGCCTTCAGATGAAGCATCATCCACTAATGTGTAGACTTGCATCAGTGCTGACATGATCTTTTTACCAATCCTTCTTCTCTCACCTTGAAATTCAAAGACCGGACTTCCACAGATCTGAAACTGAATTCTTCTCGAAGAACAAAGAAATACAGCCTTGTGAGCTGTCAACCAATCGATTCCCAAAATGATATCAAAGTCATTCATATCGAGAAGTACCAAATTGGCTTCCAGGTTCTTCCCAATCAACACAGGACATTTAACTAACCCCATATCTAGTTTCACAGCAGGACCAGTAGGTTTACTAATGAGTAAACAACTAGATAATTTCTCAGGCGTTAGGTTAGTCTTCTTGATGAATGCAGATGATATGAACGAATGTGATGCACCCGTATCAAATAAGACAAATGCAAGAATAAAAGTGACTAACAATGTACCTGTAATCACATCATGGCTTGCATCGTTATCAGTACCGAAAATACTGAACATTCTATCAGAGGGAGGAGCAAGAGCATTCTTCACTAGAGGAGCAGACTGCTGAACATGCCTCTTCGGATAGGCACGAGCAAAATGACCAGTCTGCTTACAGAAAAAGCAAACAGGATTGCTAGGTCCCACTGGAGTAGCTGCAACCGGGGGCTTCTGAACCAAGGGCCTAGGATTTGCATTCACAAGCCTAACATTCGCATTCATCGGTGGTCGATTCCCGCCATACTGTCTATAATGGCCGGGCTGCTGAAAACCAGGGCTGTGACCTACACTCCTAGGCTGGAAAGCAGGAGTGGGGTAGGGTGTAGGTCTTACAAAGTGCCGATCATTCCAATCCACCAAACCAGGATTTCTGGACTGCCAAGGCCTTTGCACACGTGCACTCTCCTTCTCAGTTTCTTCCAACTTCTTCGAGTTCCGCACCACTTGAGCATAGCTCTCTATAGGCTGGACAGTGAGATATGCTTTAATGGCAGGACGCAATCCTTTAAAGAACTTCTTCGCCTTGGCGATGTCTAGCTTCAAGGAGTCTGGAGCAAAGAAGTGAAGCTCCTCAAACTTTTTTTGGTACTCCAACACAGACAGAGATCCCTGCGTAAAGCCATAAATTCAGCCTCCTTCGCATCTTTCACTTCTTCCGGGAAGTAGTTCATGCAGAAAGCTTCCTTGAACAAATCCCATGTTACAACGCCTGCGTGCAAACCTTCCAAAATAGGCCGAGTGGAGTCCACCAGGCGTCAACTTCATGTTGCAACTTCTGTTTAGCAAACAAAATCTTTTGGGCTTCAGAACATTGCAGATGTCGAAAAGCCTTTTCCAACTCACGAAGCCACTTGTTAGGAAACAAGGCGTCTTTGGACACTCCAGTGAAGGTGGGCACTTGCAGCTTCAGGAATCTCTCCATCAGACGTGTATGAGGAGTTTCGGCCAACCTTTCTGCATTCGGGACTACAGCATGGGGAATTCCATTAGCACCAGCACGAGTCTCATTGTGCAAGGTCATGAAACCCACCAGCATTTGATTGAACTGGACTGCTTGTTGCTGCATCATATTGCCATTATGTTGGCAATATCGCAGAAACTGCCGACATTCGGGGCATTGGGTATGTCATTGGTACCCTGATCACCGGTATGGGTCTGCTGATCAAAACCACCATTAGGTATCTCACCATGACCATTGCTACTAGATCCACCACGTCCACTTCTCAAAGTAACCATTATGCAAAAACTGAAAACATAAAAAACACTGAATTTCGAAGTTTCATCATAATCCACAAGTCCAAATGATTTGAAAATTTAAATCATGCTTAAATACATCCATTTAGTCATCAAACAATAATCCATAGGACAAAATTCACTTTTTCAAAAAATTCAACAGAAAAAGAGGTCACTGGGTCCATTGGTCGATTGATTGGTCGACTGGGCCAGTCGATCAATGAATCGACCAATGCTCACGAATTACGAAAAATCTTATTTTAGGCCTCAATTCTTCATTCCAACTTCATTCCAAACATTTCAAAAACGAGGGGGAGCTCTAGGGAAAGGTTTTTAGGGTTCTTCTAAGTGTTCTAGAAGAGATTTGGTGCTTCAACAACTACACCACACCACACATTCATCTCATACAAGGTAAATCCATCATCTTTCCTTTCAAATACAACTTCTCATGCTTGCATTTCCATATAAATCGTGTTTTACTTGTATCCATTGCTAGAACTCATGTTTAGGAATACTTAGAAACATATTCCCTAGGTTTTAAACACAATGCCATGCATAGATAACAAGTTCTAACACACTCTTGCACTTCCACATCGCTTTCGTAACCCAAATCGTTAACTTTAGAAAAATTTTGATTTCTCACAAACCGCTTGGAGTTTTCTCACGAAATCAAATGCTACATGCTCACAATGATATTGTAGATATGTCCATGTAGTTTGATTTGACCAATTCCAACTTTTCAAAAATCCAATTTTGCCATAATTTGCAAATATTCCAAAATTCCTTCTTGCTGAATTTTCAACTTTTAACCAAATTTTCCATCGATTTTCCTCAAATAAGCTTCACAAACATGTAATTCCAAGTATTATGCACATGCTAGTATCTTCAAATCGAATTTTCCCCAAATTTGAAATTTTTCAAAAAATTATGAAAATGCCCTTTTGGCTGAAATCTTGAAATAGCATTAATCAGTAATGTCTTTTGTCTCTTTTTCACAGATTACACTATGCCGAGAGGAGGGCGAGGATGAGGACAAGGTCATATGGTAGGGGCACTTAGAGGTAGTGGTCATGTGTGAAACCTAGCCCTAACCTTGACCTGGAAACCCTGTTGTTTGTAGGTCCGACAACCCGAAGTAAGGCAAGAAGTCAACTATGGGCCATCTCAGTAGAAGACTTGGTGTTTGGCTTAGAATCCATGAGTGTTGATGACAGTGTTCCATTTATGGAAACTGCCCCTTGATGAAGATGGATTCAGTTGATGGACTCGGAGTACTTTCTGACTTGGTTCAAAGGCATTTCTATATACTAGGTATGCCACTTGGTGTGTGTGCAAAACCCCTTCATGTTTGGATTTGATCTGGAGCCTTCAAATCCTGTTTTGGACTTGTTGTCCTGATTGGTCGACTGGGCTAGTTGACCAATCAATCGACCAATGAGATCTGTTTTGCTGATTAGGTCTTTGCTTGCTCTATTTAAGTCCAATCTCGAGTCTACTTCGTATTTTCTGCCTCCTAAGCCTTTGGAACGAACTAGAGCCCTCTTCAAGTCATCTCCTCTGCATCCTTGGTGATTTTCTTAACGGATCTTCGTCAAATCTCTTGCATTTACATCAAAAGTTATGTGATCATCCTCCTTTCTTCTTTATCTTTGATTCTCCATAGTTTTCTTTCCTTTTCTGTTTGAGGACGATAGAGTTGATGTTGCATCTCTGTTGCAACCATCACTCTACTCATCTTCTCTCTTTTCCTAAGGATTTAAAAGCTTGATGGATAATCTTCATCAAGATCATCACTCGCTTTTGAAGGAAAACCATGTATTCATCTTCTTTCTTTTTTTAGATTCAATGTTCTTCAACCTCAGGTCTGTTTTTCTAGAAGTTGTATGCATGTTTTTCATGAAGTCTATATCAGATTAGTAATCCATCACTCTATAGTTTCTCGTCCATGAATTTGCCATAATTTCTCCAAGAACCATGATTGATCTAATTATGGTAAGTTTTTGTTTCCTATTTTATGACATGAATACTTGATATTATTAGGGTTTTGAAGTCCTCTATAGACCAATATACTATTCTTGCATATTCTCTCTTAATTGGTGTCTTTCTGAATCACAAAATTTTGGATTTTGAATCAGAAATCTCTGATTTTGTTAGTCACTGACTCTGTTGGTCGACTTAGTCAGTAAACCAATCAATCGACCAATGAGGACAGTAACCTCATATTTGGTCTGTTTTGGATGATTCAATCTCTTTCCTTCTAGGTTTCTTTCCTAATATGATATATATACTTGTTTAGGACTTTCATTTCAAGTTTAGACAAGATCTTCCTTGATCCCCAAGATCCTTTGCGAAGTAATTAAGGTATGGATAATTATTTCCTTAATTACATAGATTGCATGATTTAGTTTCCATATTTGAATCTCTTTGATTTATTTCCATAAATAGATTCTTATATTGACTTATTACTGATGCAACTACTTTGATTACAGTAGCATTACTTGTTTATGCTAATTAGTTCATATATGATTTACTTGTCAATTATATACATGTTGGATCATGTTATTGATTTCTTTCCATATGGGGAGTTACTATATTTGTGATATGATTGATTCATGGTTGTGAATGATTAAGTATGGTTTGGAAAGGGAAGGTGTCCTTTTGACACTTTTGTCCTTGGACACCTACGGGAATATTATGGGATGTTTCTGGAGATGCCCTTTGGACACCTTCCTAAACTGTTGGTTGACATACCTAGGGCTGTCTAGTAGTGTTTGGCTAGGATGTCCCATTATATCAGACCCTAATCGGAGGGGTATTGAGACCGAACGACCCGTGATAGAAATGGGGATTCATGGGCGCTCAAGACCGGTAACCAACCCGTGAGAGGACAGGAATCACATTGTGGGGGCCATTCGTTGGCAGGGTTGCATATGGATAGACTTGGGCTCATGGGCGCTCAAGACCGGTAACCAATCCGTGAGGGGACATGAGAGCTTCCTGTTTACCATATGTGGATAACCAATAGGGTTGATGAGTCCGTAGTCAGGGACTATGAGGACTCTTGTGTGAAGGATACCGGAAAGGATCGCCAGGGGCGAGGAATGGACGTATCTGGATCTGAGTTGATGTAACCAAGTAGAAGACTTGCATTTGGCTAGGCATTAACCCTGACATGCGCCAGTACTTAGACCAATGGTGATGTGAGAGAGCGGTGACCTAAACCCTAGCCATGGAATGTCCTGAGGGATGCCGGACCCACTACCAAACGGCGTTGTGTGATGAGACCTTCCAAAAGAAGTACAGTGCTATGACTTAAAGCATGTCTGCCAATAGAGACTAACATACATAGAGTTAGAATCATATTGCATTATATGTTTCATATCACATTGCATCTTACTTTGCTTTGAAATCCTGCTATTTGTGTTATTATGGATTAACTGCCTTACTAGGTTTCTTTTGAAACTCACTCCTTTTGTGCTATGTATTGTTAGATTTCTCTACAGGTTCTGAGTATCATGACTGCTTGTATGAAGAAGCGCAAGGAGAAGAGACATACCTCCAGGAAGGTGATTGTGGTTACAACAATTACATTGAAGATTCCGCGGGTGGTAATGCTGTGTACGATGCTTAGTCCAACAATAGAGTGGAAGTGCCCTTGCGCCATTTTTTAGATTTATACTTATAGAGATGTCCTCTATAAGATTGAGAACGATTTAGTCACTCATTGTACTTGTTATTGGGATTAGTTTTTGATCTCTTTTCCTTTTCTTTCTGAACTACTATTCCGCTATTGGTAGAGTGAGATTTCCGCCTCACTTTACTTTATGATTTTGACATTATTGTTACCTTTCGTACTCTGATGATATATGATTTATTCCTTCCTTATTAGGATCTCTCATTTATACTTTGCACGTTGATTATTTATGTTCATGATTATGTTATTGTCTATGTGGGAGGTTGATTACCTTGATACTTGATCTTCGGGGCTGTGGAAAAAAAAAGGGTTTGCCAGGTAGGGTACCGACTGGGTGGATGTGACATCAGGTACCTTCATAGCCTAGACAGGAGGTTCGACGGCCAGACAGATTTGATACTCCATAGGCCGAGTTTCTATACGAGGCCTACTTCAGCTATTGCAGTATCGAGTTCGGACGTCTACTCCACCTACGACAGCTCAGGGTGATCAGGATTCGTCAGAGATTTGACACTATGGAGTGGACTCATCTGTTCACTGAGGATCTGCCCGTATATCTAGGGCTAGTGAGGTTGTTCTTTAGCAACCTTACATCTACAGAGGAGTCTAGAGGTCCAGGACATCTTCTTCGATTAGTCCTTAGGAGCAGGGTTCTTCAGACACCGATCCGCTTCTCCACGAGGGCATTGGCTGAGATTCTATGGGTACCTTACTATCCATAGCAGTGCATTTGGATACCTGCGGGGGTAGGGACAGACAGTCACTTGCTGCCGTACGAGCTACACGTGTGACACCCAGCCCAAATCTAGCCCGAAGACCCGATCTGTTTTGGGTGAAGTCGGGTTTTGTTTAATGTTGACTTCGAAGTTTGACCGTGATTTCCGTTTTTCTATCTTTGAAAATCTTAGGAAGATGTCTTTGTGGGTCATCTCAGTAGAAGATATGGTGTTTGACCCAAAACCCATGGATATTGATGATGGTGTTTCCTTATGGAAACCTTACTTGATTTGGTGTTGAACTATTTATTTGTGAAGAAGAACTTGGTTGATGGACCTAAAGCTTAGTTGGACCTGGTTTGAAGACTTCCCTCCATACTAGGTAAGTAGTACGATGTATTGAAAGAAGCCCATCCAAAAATATTGAAGTTAGGCCCATTAAATCCCTATTTTTGAATAAGCTGTCCGAGCAGTGGCATTTTGGTAAATATCTGTTTTGAAGATTTTCAAAAGCTTTATTTCTTTTAATTTCGTGGTAAACTATTCCCACCATGTTTCTAAACCTCTTGATAGTGTGGGATCGACCTTTGAACTTCCTCTTTGGCAACCAATCAACCAACAGGGTCAGTTTGGTCAGTTCGGTGAAACCCTAGTAACTCTTGAACTCTTTGTGCTATTTAAAAGGGGGAACTCCATGTGTTTCACTCTCAATCTGTTTCTAAGTCTTTGGAGAACGTGGGAAGATCCCTAGATCCTCTCCTTCGAAGCCAAGAAAGATCCTCAAGCATCTGTTCTGATTTCTTCAGCGGTTTCTCTTCTAAAAGGTTGGTATTCAATTCGCTTCTTCTTTAATTCATTCTTTCTTCTCTACTTCTGATTTTCTGATCATGAGAAGGGTATTACACTACTGTAATGACCTCTTCTTTAAATCTTTTAGCCCTAGAGTGAATCCCCCAATTCACTCTATGATCTTGAAGCCATATGGCGATGATCCTTGATTTTGATTCCACCAAAGCTCTTAATGATACTTTCCCTAATTTCCTACCTATCTTTATTATTGTGGGGAAGGTCTCATATTATTACCATGACCTTCCCTTGTGTCCTCATGATTGAGGAGTTGATCCTTGTTTTTCTTTGGAACAATTGGCAACCCTTTTATTTTCTATTAATTCATTGGACCCTCCCCAAAACCTTTCTTGATTGTAAATTCCTTGCCCTAAGGGTGAATCTTTATTCTCCTTAGTCTTTTCGTGGGATACACGGATTCTTGTTAGTAAATCCCTAATTGTATGATTTGAATTTGTTTCCCTTCACTTTAATTGAGAACCTTATTTTCTCTCATTAGTAGACCCTTTCTAATTCCATTCTTTATTTTGAAATACTAATGAGATTTTCCTTTATCTATCTTGGGTTGTTTTTATGAGAATTAATTATGGGTAACTCTCATGGGAGGTAACCAACTCTCATGAGAGGTAACCATATATGAAACCCTATTGTTCTTTTATTTGTTGGAAACTTCCCAACACTTTTTCAGATTGTGCATTCTTTGTTTCTCTTTCCCTTGGGTGATATTTGTGTTAACCTAAACTTGATCACTATATTTTCTTCATGATCCATGTTTAACCTAATTAGGATTTCTAATTATTCTTTCTTCGTTCTTGTTCTTTTTGAGATCAGGAAGAAGATGATGCATTCTTGCAACCATCTATTCCATGATCTCATTCTATTCTTTGAGATCTATGATCATCATCATGATCTTAACCCTAGCTAATAGATTCTTGAAACCTTAACCCTAACCCTTGAATGATCTTTCTCGGAAACCTCTTGTAACCTTCCATGTGCGGGAAACCTCATGGGTAATGTTTCGTTAACATAAACTAGATTTCCTATGATTTCTTGTTATTTTCTTGATAACAATCATTCCCTCTCTTTCCGTGATCATAACCTTTTCATGAGCCATATGTTATGATGAAACCCTAACCTCTTTGTTACAAACCTATTATGATTGATTTTTCGGACTATGATCTCCCCCATGTCTTCATTTGGGTTTGGTTGTACTTGGTCTTCAACCCCATGAGCAAAGCACCCTTGTATAGCAATATACTTGGGGGCGGTTACTAGTGGCGGTTGATTAAACCAAGCGACCGCCTTAAGCGACCGCCCGGTTTCGCTTTGCGGGAAAATGCCCTCTTTTGCCCCCTGTTCGTTATAAATAGCATCCCTCGCCCTATTAACGCATTATTATGTTCGGGATTGCTATTTTGGGCGATTAGGTGGCTGTGGAAACGTGCTTGGGATTCAGGTCTGAAGTCTTCGTTAATGATATGAAACCTTTTCTCTTCTATTCTTGGTGATTCTTATTAAGGTAATGAACCTCCATCTTCTATTCTCTTCTTTTTAACCTCTGATTGATATGAACCCATCCCCATTTTGTTGGTGGTTACCCATTTGATTTGTTGTACTCCCTTTCCAATGTTCTTGATGAGATCCTGTCCAGAAACGAATCCCCGCATTTGTTTAATGGATGGATCCCATCAAGGGGAATGATTTGGGTAATAAATCTTTGTTAATTCTAGGGTTTCTTGTTACCCCCTTGTTCTAGACTTATTAAGCTTGAATTTCGGACTAAGATCATCCCAAAACGGATTGAAATCGGATGATAAAAAGTCTGATTTTCGGAGTTGGAAACTGTCTGAAACAGGGGCGGTCGCTTGTGGAGGTCGCTTAACTTAAGCAACCGCCACAAGCAACCGGCTGGTTTCCAAAGTAACTGTGTAGGTTTGATTTTTGAATTGTTTTGACTCTTGACTCTTATACATTCTTGTAACCCTATGCCTAGGTGTTCTCTGTTTCAAATAAAAGTCTTATAATAGTTTTTGGATTGCAAGTTAGAGGACTTCTACTAAATTACAGTGTAAGGACATGCATTCTTATTTATATGCAATTACATATACATGATGATTCTGTTGTTCTATTTACTATTCTTTGATCATGTAACTTGCTGTAATTGTATAAAGCATGTGAATCTTATTGTACACTTGCTGTTTGTGGTATTACTTGATGTACTTCATCTTTCATGATATTGCACAACTGTTCATGGTATGATAAAGAGTGATTGTAGTGTGATTGTGATGGAAGGGGTATTCCATTGGGATATCTTGGCTTGGGATATCGAAGGTCGTGGAATGGGACACATGCCTCGCTGATGTCTCCAAGACTATCATGATTACTTGATGACATACTTAGGGAGTCTAGAATTGCATGGCTAGGTACCCCACATGCTATTACCCTTTCGGCAGGGGAATTGAAGCCGGGTGACCCGTGACAATGGTGACGTGACTATGTTTCATCCTATAGCGGTAACCAGTCCGTGCGGAGACTCAGTGGTCCACTATTGGTCATGTAATGGTAGGGTTGCATATGTTAGGGTTGGGCTCATGGACGTCCAAGGAGCGGACCGGGTGTCGCGAGGAGTCATGAGAGCATCCGCCCCAATAATATGTGGATGACCATAGGGTTAAGGAGTGGAGTCCAACAGAGGTAGCCAGTCCGTGAGGATTCACACTCCTAGGTTGCGAAGGATACTGAACCGAGTTGGTTGGTGCCATAGGGGAAGTATCTGGACTTCATATAGTATGTTACCATTATGACTTGCATTGGATTAGAAACCCCGACATGCGCCAGTACTCATTGCCAATGGTCGTGGTGAGAGAGTGTTGACTTAACCCCTAGCCATGGTTTGAGAGCCAGGTGTGGACTTACCCCTTTGCCCAGGATCCCTACAGAGGTAACCAGTCCTTGCCGGATCGAGTGATGAGACTTACCCAAAGGAGGGCTGGTGTATATCTTAAAGCATGTCAGCCATTAGAGACTTGCATAGTTAGATCTTAGTAGCATTCATATTTCTGCATATCATCCATATCATTTCATATTTGCATTCGTGGATTGTGTTGACATATATATGAGAATTGTTTGTTCCTTACTGAGTTCGTTGGAACTCATTCCTTTCATTGTATGTATTATATAAACTGTACAGATGGTTGCACAACGTCAGAAGTTGGAGATGATTCGTATGAAAGAGCCTTCTCGTTTGAAGCTGATGTGGCACAGACAGTGATACATGAACTTGCAGAGCATGAAGCCTCCTGAAGATGAAGACTATTTAGTTACTTATTTTGCTTCCGCTGAACTCGATATTACTTTTAATTCTTGATCTTCCTTCCTTCGTTCGTTCTTGGATTTTTATTGGAGTATTTGGACTCCTGTAACCTTTTTATTGATTATTGTACTATTTCTTGCTCTTGATTCATGTATTTGTATTTATTATTATTGATAGACTAAAACCATGGATCCTGTGACGGATCGCACCCACGGGTTGTCGGGCGGGTAACCCGGGCCTGGCGGGCGGGGTGTGACAACACGAGACATGCTCCACCCTATGTGTGAAACCCAGCCCTAACCTTGACCCGGAAACCCTGTTGTTTGTAGGTCCAGCAACCCGAAGTAAGGCAAGAAGTCAGCTTTGGGCCATTCTAGTAGAAGACTTGGTGGCTGGAGTGAAATCCATGAGTGTTGATGTCAGTGTTCCATTTATGGAAACTGCACTCTAATGAAGATCGGATTAGTTGATGGACTTGGAGTGCCCTTTGTATTGGTTCAAAGGCATTTCTACCTACTAGGTATGTCACTTTAGGTGTGTGCAAAACCCCTTGATGTTTGGACTTAATTTGAGCCTTCAATCGACCAATTGATTCTGTTTTTGAAAACTAGGTCGTGGCTACTCTATTTAAGTTTAATCTCGGGAATACTTCGCCTCATCTCCCTTCTGGAACGAGTTAGAAACCCCTTTCTAATCAATTCCCTTGCATCCTTGGTTGATATCTCGCAAGAACTCAAGTGATCTTCATCCTCCTGCATCAAAGGTATGTTTATAATCTCTTTTCTTTTCTATCTCTGATTTTCTTTTCTTTGATCTGTTCTGGATTGAGATCAGGAAGGAGATGTTGCATTCTTGCAACCATCTATTCCATGATCTCATTCGATTCCTTGAGATCTATGATCACTGTCATGATCTCAACCTTAACCAGTTAGATTCTTGAAACCCTAGCCAATTATTTCTTGAAGCCCTAACCCTTGTATGATCATTCTGGAAACCTTTTGGTAACCTCCCATGTGAGGGAAACCTCATGGGTAATATTTAGGTTGATCTAAATTTAATATTCTTTAGTTTTTCATGTTGTTATTGGCAAATCATTAATTCCCTCCCTCCTGTGATCTCAACCTTTTTCATGGGAGCCAAAAAGGGTGAAACCCTAATTCTTGGATATATGTTAATTGACCCTGTTAATAGCCAATCAATGTGTTTTCCTTACAAGAATTGTATCTTATCATCCTCTAATTATTTACCCTTGATCATACTGTGTTTTCTTCATGATCCATGATTTAACCTAATTAGGTTAACCTTTTGGTTCCTAAGTTGTAACTTGAAAACTTGATTTGGTTGGTGGTTTGATGTCCTCTATATACTAGGATACTACCATTATAGTTTCCCTCTTATTTTTTACCCTTTTGAACCACCAAATTTGGTTTCTTAATCTAAAAATTCTGATTCTTGAAGGCTACTGTCTTTGTTGGTCGACTCATTGGTCGACTGGGGCAGTAGACCAATCAGTCGACCAATGAGTACAGCAACCTCATTGTTGGTCTGTTTTGATTGATTTGTGATCTTTCCTTCTATGTATCTTTCCTAACATGTTGTATACACTTGTTTAGGACTTTCTTCTGAGGTTTAGTCAAGGTCTTGCTTGATTTCCCTAAGTTCCTTTACAAGTTAGAAGGTAAGGACTGTTATTCTGTAATTACATAGATTGCATACTCTTGAGTTTATACTTTATGGAACTCTGAGTTTAACTATTGTTCTTATACTTTATACTTTTGATATACTACTGTAAGTACAATAGTACTTTACTTATGTTTTCTTTTTCATTATTCAAGCTTATAAGAATTGGTTATTACTATATTGTCTAATGATTAGATCATGATTGTATACTCTCGTTTATATGATGATGTGTTGACTGTGTATGTCATGACTGATCAGGGATTGTATCTAATTAGGTATGATTTGGGATTGTGAGGTGTCCTTTTGACACTTCTGTCCTTGGACATTATCGGAAATAGTATGGGATGTTTCCGGGGTTGTCCATCGACGCTTTCCAGAATTATTGATTGTCATACCTAGGGCTGTCTAGCAGTGTTTGGGTAGGATGTCCCCGTTATATCAGACCCAAATCGGAAGGGTATTGAGACCGAACGACCCGTGGCAGCAATGGGGATTCACGGGCGCTCAAGACCGGTAACCAACCCGTGAGAGGACGGGAATCACATTGTGGGGGCCATGTATTGGAGGGTTGCATATGGTTAGACTTGGGTTCATGGGCGCTCGAGACCGGTGAGTTACATCCGTGAGGGGACATGAGAGCTTCCCGTTTATCATATGTGAATAACCAATAGGGTTGATGAGTCCATATTTGAGAGAGTCGAATACGCTGACTCTAGTGGAAAGGATACCGGAAAGGATCCCGAGAGGGGAGGAATGGAAGTATCTGGACCTGAGTTGATGTAACTGAGTAGATGACGTGCAAAGGGCTAGGTTTTACCCTGACATGCGTCAATACTTAGACCAAATGGTGATGTGAGAGAGAGATGACTTTACCCCCAGCCATGGAATGTCCGAGAGGGATGCCGGACCCACTACCAAACAGAGCCGTATGCGTGACCTACCCAAAGAAGTATGGTGCTATGACTTAAAGTATGTCTGCCAATAGAGACCAGCATACATAGAGTTTAGATGCATACATACATTATCTTTTTCATACTACATTGCATTTTGCTATGTTTTGCCACATTATTTGTGTTGTTATGGATTAACTACCTTACTGAGTTTCTTTGAAACTCATTCCTTTTTGTACATTGTTTTGTTAGAATATTCTACAGGTACTGACTACTATGAAGAACCATACACTGAAGCGCAAGCCGATGAAGCGTACTACACGCAAGGTGTTGGCGACAATCAAGATTACTCTGATGATCCCTTAGTTGATCAAGTTGCGTACCACGATTAAAGGCAACGTGGAATTGGAACATCTCAAATGGATTGATGAAGTCCACTATTTGAAGATGTCATCTATAGGATAGAAAACTCTTATGTTTAGTTATCTTTCTTAGTTCCTTTGATTTAGTTGTTATTTCTTTTAGACTTACATACTGCGTTCCATTGTATTTTGTGGAGTGAGTTTCTGCCTCTCTCTACTTCTTTTGATATCTTTGGATATCTGGTATCATTTTCCGCACTCTGATTATATTGTTTATTCACTTCTTGTTTTGAACCTTATTTATAATATTAAACCTTGATTATTTCCTGTTTATGATTATGTTATTGTATATGTGGGAGGATGATTTCCTCGATACTTGATCTTCGGGGTTGTGGATCACACTCTCGAGTATGCCACTTAAGGTACCGGCTGGGAGGATGTGACACTGTGGGATGATCGTCGATGCTATACTCCATGGAACAGCGGGCGGATGACAGATTCAGCTCGGATCATCGGTTGTATTGTCGGCCGAAACATCATGCTGAAGGCCGGACATCACCATCGGGTCACAGTGATGGAGGCCTTGGTCATCTATCGCATCTACTTGGGCTTCCAGATAGACTTGTCTTATATCATTCAGCAGGTCATGCTGGATCTGGTACTGCGTCTTAGTATGCGGAATATTTGCTATGGGAGGCTTCTGACTTTGATCTTTCGGCACTTCGGAGTGAGTTTAGAGGATACACTGGTGGTCACTGGAGCACTGGGGTATACGATCGGGACTAGGACCATCCGACAAATGAAGCTCAAATAGACAGAGAGATCTCCTGGTCCAGAGGGTGAGGACGACGAGACAGAGGAGGAGGGAGATGAGTCTAATGATGGAGGAGAGGATGTCGGCTCTGATAGTGATGACCAGGCCGGAGATGACACAGAGGTGCACAAGGCTAAGCCAGAGCATCACGAGATTCCTCCTTCATCACACTTTGAGGTAGGTGGCCCATCTCACGCAGTTCCATAGACTTCAGGTCTAGGTGCACAGATGAGATCGATGACTTCCATGTTGGAGAGGATGGAAGTCATACAGGAGTAGATGTTCAGCACCATGGATATGAGGCAGGAGAGGATAGAGCATCAGGTGACACAGCTAGCAGAGGAGTTTAGGGCTTTCAGAGATCAAAGCAGATCACCTAGATAGACTATATTTAGGATTTCCATTTGCATTATCAGATATAATCGTTGTAGAAACTTTTGAAATTAATGAAGTTCACTTTGTTTCACTTTATTATTGTGTATTATGCACTTTTCTTTTATTGCATTAAGTGACATTTGTTAAAGTATAATTATGATATATTATTCCAAAAGTCCAGTTATGCTTTATTAATTAAGTTTCTAATCCAAGTGTCCTATTATTCACTTCTAAGAGTAGATAAGTCATTTCAAATCTATGACTCAGGAATGTTCCGTTATTGTTTTCTGTGGTTAGGATTTCCTTGAACTTTGGGCTCTGATACCACTCTGTCACATCCACCCAGCCGATACCCTACCTGGTATACCCGAGTGTGTGATCCATAGCACCGAAGATCAAGTATTAAGGAAATCATCCTCCCACATAAGCAATAACATAATCATGAACATAAATAATCAATGTGCAAAGTATAAATGAGAGATCCAAATAAGGAAGTAATAAAGTCATATATCATCTGAGTACGAAAGGTAACAATAATGTCAAAATCATAAAGTAAAGTGAGGCGGAATCTCACTCTACCAATCACAGTGGAATAGTAGTTCAGAAAGAAAAGGAAAAGAGATTAAAACTAATCCCAATAACAAGTGCAATGAGTAACTAAATCATTATCAATCTTATAGAGAACATCTTTATAAGTGTAAATCTCAAAAATAGCATAAGGACGCTTCCATTCTATCGACGGACTAAGCATTGTACACATCATGACCACCCGAGGAATCTTTAAGGTAATCGTCGTAACGGCAATCACCTTCTTGGAAATATGTCTCCTCTCCCTGCACTTCTTCATACGAGCAGTCATATTATTTTGAGCTTGTAGAGAAATCTAACAAGACATAGCACAAAAGGAGTGAGTTTCAAAAGAAACCCAGTAAGGCAGTTAATCCATAATAACATAAATGGCAGGATTCCAAAGCAAAAAATGAATGCAATATGGTATGAGACAAACAGTGAATGTATGAATCTAACTCTATGTATGCTGGTCTCTATTGGCAAACATGCTTTAAGTCATAGCACCGTACTTCTTTAGGAGGGTCTCATCTCACAACGCCGATTGGTAGTAGGTCCTTAATCCCTCAGGATAATCCATGGCTGGGGGTATAGGTCACTGCTCTCTCACATCACCATTGGTCTAAGTACTGGCGCATGTCAGGGTTAAAGCCTATCCAAATGCTAGTCTTCTACTTAATTACATCAACTCAGATCCAGATACGTCCATTCCTCGCCCCTGGCGATCCTTTCTGGTATCCTTCACACTAGAGTCCTCATAGTCCCTAACTACGGACTCATCAACCCTATTGGTTATCCACATATGGTAAACGGGAAGCTCTCATGTTCCCATCACGGGTTGGTTACCGGTCTTGAGCGCCCATGAGCCCAAGTCTATCCATATGCAACCCTACCAATGAATGGCCCCCACAATGTGATTCCTATCCTCTCACTGGTTGGTTACTGGTCTTGAGCGCCCATGAATCCCCATTGCTACCACTGGTTGTTCGGTCTCAATACCCCTCCGACTAGGGTTTGATCTAATAGGGGCATCCTAGCCAAACACTGCGGGACCGTCCTAAGTATGACAACCAATAGTTCAGGAAGGTGTCAAAGGGCATCTCCGGAAACATCCCATAATATTTCCGTTGATGTCCAAGGATAGAAGTGTCAAAAGGACACCTCTCCTTTCCAAACCATACCTAATCAGTTACATTCATCAATCAATCATATCATAATTATAGTAACTCCCCATATGGGAAGTAATCAAGAACATGATCCAACTCATATATAATTGACAAGTAAAGTCATACATAAACTAAATAATATAAACAAGTAATGCTACTATAATTGGAGTAGTTGCATTAGTAGTACATCAATATAAGAATCTATTTATGGAAATAAATCAGAAAGATTCAAATATGGCCACTAAATCATGCAATCTATGTAATTAAAGAAATAAATTTCCTTACCTTAAATAATTCGCAAAGAATCCCGATAATCAAGGAAGATCTTTTCTAAACTTGGAAGGGGATCCTAGCCATGTAAATACCTTATTAGGAAAGATCTCAAGAGGATATGAATCAAATCAACCAAAAATAAACCCAAATAGAGGCTACTGTATTCATTGGTCGATTGATTGGTCTACTGACTCAGTCGACCAATCAGTCGACCAACAGAGTCAGTGGCAGACAAAATCAGAGATTTCTGATCCGAAATCCGAATTTTGTGATTCGAATCGCCAACAAACAAGAAGGGAATGCTATGACAGTGTATTGGTCGAAAGAGAAACTCAAAAACCTTAACAACATCAAGTCCTAAAGTCAGAGATTAGGAAATAAAACTTACCATAAATAGGTCAGTCAGGGTTCTTGGAGAAATCATAGCAAATTCATGGAGGGGAAACTAAAGAATGATTGATTACTAGTTTGATAGAGAAATCGTAGAAAACATGTATAGAACTTCTAGAAAAACAGATCTAAGATTGAAGAACTTTGAATCCAAAAAGAGAAAGAAGATGAAGACATGGTTTTCCTTCAAAAGAAAGTGATGATCTTGATTAAGATCATCCATCAAGCCTTAAGTCCTTATGAAAAAGTAGAGAGATGAGTAGAGTGATGTTTGCAACAAAGATGCAACATCAACCCCACTGTTCTCAGTCAAAAAAGGAAAGAAAAACTACAGAAAACCAAAGATGGAGAAGAGAGGAGGATGATCACATACCTTGTGATGCAAAAGCAAGAGAAATGATGAAGATCCAACAAGAAAACCACCAAGGATGCAAAGGAGATGACTTGGGAGAGCTCTGGTTCGTTCTAGGAAGTTTGGAGGCACAAAAGACAAATTAGACTCAATGTTGGGCTTAAATAGAGCAGCCAAGACCTAATTCAGCAAAACAGATCTCATTGGTCGATTGATTGGTCGACTGGCCCAGTCGACCAAGCAGTCAACCAATCAGGACAGCAAGGCCAAGGTAGGGAATTGAAGGCCCAAATCAAATCCAATCTTGAAGGGGTTTTGCACAAACACCAAGTGGCTTACCTAGTATGTAGAAATGCCTTCGAACCAAGTTAGATAATACTCTAAGTCCTTCAACTAATCCCATCTTCATTAGGGTACAGTTTCCTTTTTAGTCTTGAACAAGTTTCCATAAATGGAACACTATCATCAACTTCGATGGATTCTAAGCCAGACACCAATTCTTCCATTGAGATGGCCCCTAGTTGACTTCTTCCTTTACTTCGGGTTGTCGGACCTATAAACAACAGGGTTTCCAGGTCAAGGTTAGGGCTGGGTTTCACATTGTAAGCCAGATCCTTCTATGCTTGGGTGTTTTCGTATCCTGTTATGGCAATCTAATTTATAGTTTTTCACTTATTACTACAAATTTTGACCTTCTAACGAAAATTTTTTATTATTAAATTGAGCATCAGAGCATCCCCTAGAGGTCAGACTTAAGGGAAGACTTAAGGGAAGAAGCAATTAATTAATTAATTCATCAACCATTCGAATTAAGCACAATGTTCTCTTAAATTACTCACTCAAATATTTGTTATCTGGTCTAGCCTTGATTTGGTTCAACAATGGCTTGTTGATGCTCCAATTTAAGTGGTTGTGTTGACAACAACTTGAAGTTTTGACCAAGGGTGAGGATGGAAGTAAATGTCTTGAGCAAAGATGCACAAAATACCATTGTTTAAAACATTAGTGGATTGATGTAGCCAAAGGATCCAATATTGATAGAGAAAGCAAATAATGATCTTTGCTATTAATCTTGAATGATAATACAAGGAAACGGTAAAACTTGGAGACTCTCTCAACCCAAGGTGGGGACTCACTCAACCCTTTTAACACAAGTGTGCACAAGAAAAATCTATCTTCAAATATGATCTCCTTCCATGAAGTGACTACAAATATATACGAGAGAGAGAGAGAGAGAGAGAGAGAGAGAGAGAGAGAGAGAGAGAGAGAGAGAGAGAGAGCCGTTAGAGAAAAGGGGGGGGGTTTGGTTTAACGGTTAATGCTCTTGAACGTTTGTCTTGACTTTATCATCCTCCCCCGCTTGAGAAGAAGTTGTCCTTGAGTTTGGATCACCATAATATGGGTAGAGATCTGAGATGTTAAAAATAGGACTAATATTCGTGCCTTCGGGTAGCTCAATGTGGTAAGCATTATGTCCTATTTTCTTAAGGATGTGACAAGGACCAATCTTCTTTTGCTTGAATTTGTTGTATGCTTGACTCAGAAACCTCTCTTTTTGCAAATATACCATCACCAAGTCATCCTCTTCAAATTCCACATGGCATCGATGAATATCAGCATCTTCTTTGTATCTTGTTCATTGGTTTTTTGAAGTTGTGCTCGAACTTGTGCTTGAATTTTATGAATATGATTTGCAAGCTCTTCCGCTTCTATGTTTCTCTTATTAGGATTTGGAATTGGAACACGATCTAAAATGTGACTTGGGATTCTTTCATACAGTGTCTCGAAGGGACATTTTTGAGTGGATTGACACTTAAAACTGTTGTAGGCAAACTCCTCTTGCGGAAGAATCAAATCCCATTGACAAGGATTGTCACCTACAAGACAACAAAGCAAATCACCAAGTGACCTATTCACAACCTCGGTTTGACCATTGGTTTGTGGATGATGGGCACTTGAAAATTTTAGTTTAGTGCCCAAAAGTCTCTACAAAGTAATCCAAAAGTGCCTCACAGACTGAATGTCACGATCCAAGGTAATATAATTGTCCTAGGAACACCATGTAGCCTCACTATTTCTTTAAAAAATAGTCTCGCCACATTTGAGGCATCAGAGGTATTCGTGCAAGGAATGAAATGAGACATTTTTTAAAGCCTATCTACCACTACAAAAATAAAATTAAAACTTCTTTGAGTTCTTGGGAGTCCTATAATAAAGTTCATGCTTAAGTCTTCCCAAGGGTGATTTGGTATAGGTAATTGTTGATATAACCCTTTGGCAAACTATACATTACTTAACATATCTTTTCACATCATGCTTAATTTTGGCAAAAAATAACGGTCTTTAACTAATGCTAAAGTTTCGTCTCTTCCAAAATGGCCTCCAAAACCACCGCCATGTAGTTAGGAGATGACACAAAGTCTTAGAGACTTATTTGGTAGACAAAGTTGATTTCCCTTGAAAAAATATCTATAAAAAATGTTAAAATTATAACATTTATTATTTTCACATTCTTCTCAAATCTTTGCAAAATATGGATAATTTTTGTAACTTTTCGAAAATATTAAACCCAATGATTTCATAAGACAATGTCTTGAGAAGACAATGTTTTCGATTTAGACCATCGACAACCTTATTCCTAGTACCGGATTTATGATGAATTACGAAATTAAATTCTTGAATGTATGAGACCCATTTTGCATGCCTTGAATTCAATTTCTTTTGAGAATTGAAGAACTTTAGAGCCTTATGGTCTATATACAAGACAAATTCTTTGTGAATCAAATAATGATCCTAAAATTACAAAGTTTGCAAAATGACATAAAATTCAAGGTCATAAGTAGAGTAGTGTCTCTTGGCATCATTAAGTTTTTCACTAAAGTAAGCCATGGGGTGACCCTTTTCGCTTAAAACAACTCCAATGCCTATATGTGAAGCATCACATTCAACTTCAAATAGTTCATCAAAGTTAGGCAAAACAAGAATTGGAGCCTCATTTAATTTTTGTTTAATTAGTTCAAAACTCTTATTAGCATCTTGGGGTCCAAATACAAGATTTAGATTTGATGCAATCGGTTACTGGGGCAATAATAATACTAAATTTTTTCACAAACCGTTGGTAGAATGTAGTCAAACCATTGAAGCTCCTAACTTCGTTTTAGGACCGAGGAATACGCCTATCCACAATGGCCTTGATCTTTGCTTCATCCGCTTTAACCTCTTATAAAGTGATAATTAAATCTAAAAAGAAACACTTTCAACTACAAAAGAACATTTATTGAGGTTTAAATATATTTTTCTTTTCATAAAACCTCAAGAACTTGACGCACATGACTAATATGTTCACCACAAGAAAAACTAAATATGAAAATATCATCAAAATAAACAACAAAAATATTTCCAATAAAAGTTCTAAGCACTTAATTCATAAATCTCATAAAGATACTTAGTGCATTAGATAAGCCAAATGACATCACAAGCTATTCATAAAGTTCTTCTTATGTCTTGAAAGCGGTTTTCCATTCATCACCTAGTTGGATGCGAATTTGATGATAACCACTTTTAAGATCAAGTTTAGAAAATATTTTTGCATCATGTAACATATCAAATATGTCATTTAATCGGGGATAGGAAACCTACACTTAATTGTAATTTTATTTATTATTCTAGTATCCACACACATCCTCCAAGATCCATCTTTCTTTAGAGTAAGAAAAGCGGGAACGGCACATGGGCTTAAACTTTATTGAATAAACCATTTTTTTAAAAACTCTTCAACTTGCCTTTTTAACTCGGCATACTCAATGGGGTTTTCCCTTTATGGGGGTTTTTTGGGGGGGGGGGGGCCCCCACCAAAAAAATTTTTTTTGGGGGGGGTGTGTTGGTGGGGAAAATTGTGTTTTTTTTTTGGGTGGGTGATATATTAATTTTTTTTTTTTTTTTTTTTTTTTTTTTTAATTTTTTTTTTTTTTTTTTTTTTTTTTTTTTTTTTTTTTTTTTTTTTTTTTTTTTTTTTTTTATTTTTTTTTTTTTTTTTTTTTTTTTTATTTTAATAAAAAAAAAAAATTTTTTTTTTTTTTTTTTTTTTTTTATTTTTTTTTTTTTTATTAAAAAAAATAATTAATTTTTATAAAAAAAAAGATAGGTCATTTAATTGCATTAATATTATATCAAATCCTTTATATTTTAATGAGACTAATTGGTTGTTTTATTTGGATATGAACAGATTATAGCATTCGGATATCAAATCTATAAAAAGAATGGTTAGAACCATATTGGCACATTTTTAAATCAAATCAAAGAATCACACCCAAATTAAGATGGAAGATTTGATTATGTCCAAAGCTAGAGGTTTGATCTTGCCCAAATCAGAAGGATTTTCGTAAAAAGTCTTAATTCAGCAAGCAAATATGTCGTTCTCTCTTGCGATCAGACATCTAAGGAAGAAGCTGAATTGGAAAGTGACTAAATTGGAAACCATTGCATTGGCAAATATGAAGAAAGGAAACAACTGAATTGGGAAGAATTGCATTGCCAAAGCGAACGATGGAAATAACAGATTTGGAAAGAATGCGAGAATTGGCGGGAATCCTCTATAAGAAGGAACGCATTTTCGAGAGATTGGAGGTGTGAAGCTACAACAAGAGGAAGCCACAATTTCGAGGAAGAACGGCACAATGTTTTCTATTTTCACTGCTTTGTTTTTATTTTCCATGTCTAGCTAATTCTAGCTTTCGATCAAGATTAATGGAAGTTTGATTTTCACCAATTGTGAGACTTTGGATTATCAGTTTTCTTTAATTCTCAGGTATTTATTTGTTTTCTATATTTATTATGTTATTGTATTAATCCTTAGACAAGCGGCCTGTTGTTTTATGATTAATACAATACTCAGTCAATTCTTATATAAGTGACAAATAGCATTCTCGAATGGGTAATCAATGCCCTGGAGAGTTTGCTATGAGAATGTATATCCTAGTTTAAATAAACAAGGCTTTTTTTCCTGGTTTATTGACTAGGGATTGGGTCTTTTAATTTTTAATGCGATTAATAGACATAACTCAAAGGACAGATCCGAAGGTTATGTTTATTAATTAGGGAATAACTCAAAGGACAGATCCGAAGGTTATCAATAAAGTAGGGAAAGATTGGTTGTTAGAGGACTGATCCTCAATGACCATAACCAATCTACCCGAAATTAAAGCTTTTATTTTTTAAGTCAATGATCAATTGAGATAATCAATTCTGAAGTTGAATCTTGATCGAAAGTCTTTATTATTCTAATTTTCTTGTTAACTACTGCACTCGTTAATTTTTATTTAATTTGTTGATTCAAAACTCCCCAATTTTTATCAAAGAATAAATCTTCACCAATCTCTGTGGATTCGACCCTACTCATTACTAATACAAATTCAGTTGAGATAAGGATTATCTTTGGTGGATTCGACACCCATCAAATTTTGGCGCCGTTGCCGGGGATTGGTTCTTTTAGATCTATTCATTTTGCTTTGTTTTATTTTTTTTTTTTATTTTTTTTATTTTTTTCTCTTGGTTGTTTGTTTTATGCCTCGATCCATTCGTACAGGTGAACTTCAATTTGATCCTGAGATTGAGAAAACAGCCCATAGATTGAGGAAGGAAACCAAACAACATTTTCAGGGAGTATCATCTTCTTCATCTTCTAGTATTGATTTAATTGGATTATTTGGAGTTGAAGAAGAAATCATGGATGCTAATAATATTAATGAGAGGACCTTAAAAGATTTAGCCATGCCAGATTTGAACCAACAACCATTATGTATTGAATATCCAAATATTGAGGTTGCTTTTGAATTAAAATCTGGTTTGATTCATTTACTCCCCACTTTCCGTGGTCTTGCAGGTGAAGATCCTCATAAACATCTCAAGGAGTTCCATGTGGTGTGCTCCACAATGAGGCCACATGGTGTAACCGATGAACAAATCAAATTACGAGCCTTTCCATTTTCTTTGTCTGAAAAAGCTAAAGATTGGTTATACTACTTACCTTCGGTTCAATAACCACCTGGATTGATATGAAAAGGCGAGTTTCTTGAAAAGTTTTTTTCCTGCCTCGCGGGCTGCTACTATAAGGAAAGATATATGTGGGATCCGACAATATCATGGAGAAACTCTTCATGAATATTGGGAAAGATTTAAGCAATTGTGTGCTAGTTGTCCCCAACATCAAATTTCTCGACCAACTTCTAATTCAATATTTTTATGAAGGGTTATCTAACATGGATAGGAATATGATTGACGCTGCTAGTGGAGGTGCGTTAGTACATAAAACCCCTATCGAGGCAAGAAATTTAATTTCTAATATGGCTGCCAAAACTCAACAATTTGGGACTAGACGGGACGATCCACCAAGAAAAGTTAATGAGGTAAGTGTCTCTTCCATTGACCAACGTTTGGATAATCTAACTTCTCTTGTGGAAAAATTGGTTGTAGGAAATATCCAACAAGTGAAGGCTTGTGGTATTTGCTTCAAAACAAATCATGCCACAGATGCATGCCCAACACTTCAAGATGAGACTCATGAACATGCCAATATTGTTGGAGGATTCCCAGGTCCACCACAAAGAATATATGATCCATACTCAAACACATACAATTCAGGATGGAAGGATCACCCAAATCTGAGTTATGGGCCTAGAGCTAACAATTTCCAACAACAATATCAACCTAGGCAGTCCGATCAACAATATCAACAAGTTCCTAAGCAAGGTAAGTCTCTTGAACAATTAGTTGAATCTCTTGCTGTTAGTTCTCATCAATTCCAACAGGATACAAGAGCAAGTATTCAGAACTTGGAGAGTCAAATCAGTCAACTCGCATCTTCGAGTAAGTAAGCTTGAGAATCAAGGAAAATTGCCCTCACAAACAATTATCAATCCAAAGCAAAATGTGAGTGCCATGACATTGAGAAGTGGCAAAGAGTTAGAAGGACCCATTGCTTATCATTCAAATTTAAGAGAGGAGACAGAAAAAGAAGTAACACCTCCTGTAAAACATGTAAGTCCTAAGGTAACCCCCCCTCCTTTTCCAACAAGACTTTCTCAATCAAAAAAACTTGAAGAGGAAAAAGAAATTCTTGAGACATTTCGCAAAGTTGAGGTAAATATTCCTTTAATTGATGATATCAAACAAATTCCTCGCTATGCGAAATTTCTTAAGGAATTATGTACTAATAAGAGAAAGTTGCAAGGCAATGAGAAAATAAGTGTGGGGGAGAATGTCTCAGCTGTGTTACAAAAGAAATTACCTTCAAAGTGCAAAGATCCAGGTATGTTTGTCATTCCTTGTAAAATAGGTAATATGAAAGTTGAGAAGGCCATGTGTGATTTGGGTGCTTCTATTAACGTTATGCCTTTATCAGTTTATAAATCTTTGAATGTTGGACCTTTAAAGAATACTGGCGTAATAATTCAATTGGCTGATAGATCAAATGTTTATCCTGAAGGAGTGTTAGAAGATGTTTTAGTTCAAGTAAATGGATTAGTTTTTCCAGCAGATTTTTATGTACTTGATATGGAAGAAGACTATACTCCTAATTCAAGTTTAATTTTATTGGGGAGACCTTTCTTGAAAACTGCTAGAACTAAAATCGATGTGCATGATGGAACATTAACAATGGAGTTTGATGGCGAGATCATTAAATTTAATATATATGCTTCCATGAGATATCCTAATGATGTATATGTTGTTTATGCTTTTGATGCCATTGACACTCTAGCTCAAAAAACATTTAATTTTTGTGATGAAGACAAGTTAAAAATTGCACTTAGTAATGGTTTAACTCTTGAAGAAGTGCAGCTTGCAAAGAAGAGTTTGCAATAGAGGATGAATTGCAAAATACTATTTTTGAATTAGAGTCACTTAGACCTATGAGGGTTGATGTTCCTTTTGCTAATCTTCCTATTTCTAACACAAAACTTTTACCCTCTATTGTGCAGGCCCCCAAGTTGGAACTCAAAACATTGCCAGATCATTTAAAATATGCATTCTTGGGTGATAATAAAAGTCTCCCCGTAATTATTTCAAGTAAGCTAAATGCATTAGAAGAAGAGAGATTGCTTAGAGTGCTTCGGGAATATAAGGAGGCTATGGGATGGACCATAGCGGACATAAAAGGTTTAAGTCCCTCAACATGTATGCACAAAATCCTGCTTGAAGAGAATTGTAAACCTTCTAGGCAACCTCAACGCCGTTTGAACCCACCTATGATGGAGGTAGTGAAAAAGGAAATTTTAAAACTCCTTGATGCAGGTATGATCTATCCAATCTCAGATAGCAAATGGGTAAGTCCAGTTCAGGTAGTTCCAAAGAAAACTGGCATCACTGTGATTCAAAATGAGAATGGTGAGTTGGTGCCCACCCGAATCCAGAACGGATGGAGAGTTTGTATAGATTATCGTAAATTGAATGCATCAACTAGGAAGGATCATTTTCCTCTCCCATTCATTGATCAAATGCTTGAACGGTTAGCGGGAAAATCTCATTATTGTTGTTTGGATGGCTTTTCAGGTTTTCCTCAAGTTCTGGTGGCACCAGAGGATCAAGAGAAAACCACATTTACATGTCCTTTTGGTACTTTTGCTTACCGACGGATGCCATTTGGACTTTGCAATGCGCCTGCTACATTCCAGAGATGTATGGTTAGTATTTTTTCTGAGTATGTTGAGAACATCATAGAAGTGTTTATGGATGATTTTACAGTCTATGGTGATTCTTTTGATATATGTCTAACTAACCTAACAAAAGTGTTGCAGAGATGTATAGAAGCTAATCTTGTTTTGAATTATGAAAAATGTCACTTTATGGTAGATCAAGGACTTATTCTTGGACATATCGTTTCTGCAAAAGGTATAGAGGTTGATAAGTCAAAAATTGATATTATAAAATCATTGCCTTATCCTGTAACTGTACGGGAGATTCGTTCTTTTTTGGGGCATGCAGGATTTTATCGTCGCTTTATCAAGAACTTCTCCAAAATCACACAACCTTTGTGCAGATTATTGCAAAAGGATGTAGCATTTGACTTTGATAAAGCGTGCAAGGAAGCTTTTGACATTTTAAAAGACAAGTTGATTTCAGCCCCCATCATCAGATCACCAGATTGGAACCACCCTTTTGAAATCATGTGTGACGCAAGTAACTATGCAATAGGAGCTGTTCTTGGACAAAAATTTGGAAGAGAGTCTCACGTCATTTATTATGCTTCAAGAACTCTTGACAGTGCACAATGCAATTATTCAACAACGGAAAAAGAACTTTTAGCTATTGTATTTGCTTTAGAAAAATTCCGTTCTTATTTATTGGGTACTAAAATTGTTATTTACTCTGATCATGCAGCTCTGAAATATTTGTTTTCAAAGAAAGAAGCAAAACCGAGGCTGATCCGTTGGATACTCTTGTTACAAGAATTTGATTTGGAGATCCGTGACAAGAAAGGTGCAGAAAATTTAGTTGCCGACCACTTGAGTAGATTGATTTCAAGTGAAGACTCATCTCCACTACAAGACAATTTCCCAGATGAGCATCTCTTTTTCCTTAATGAGGTTCCTTGGTATGCAGATATAGTTAACTATTTAGTTACTAAAACTCTACCTAAGGATTTATCTAGAGCTCAAAAAGATAAAATAAAAAGTGATGCCAAATATTATGTGTGGGACGATCCTTACCTTTGGAAGCATTGTTCGGATTTAATTATTCATGAGATGTGTCCATCAACAAGAAATATCATCCATCTTACAATTCTGTCATTCATATGCTTGTGGTGGACATTTTGGTCAAAAAAGAACGGCTCGAAAAGTTCTAGAATGTGGGTTATATTGGCCAAATTTGTTTCATGATGCATATAGGTTTTGTAAATCATGTGAGCGTTGTCAAAAAACTGGGAACTTAGGACATAGAGATCAATTACCCCTTATCCCTATACTTATTTGTGAAATTTTTGATGTCTGGGGTATAGATTTCATGGGTCCTTTTCCTAATTCTTTTGGTAATTTTTATATAATTCTTGCTGTGGATTATGTCTCTAAATGGGTGGAGGCTAAAGCTACCCGAACTAATGATTCTAAAGTGGTTGTAGATTTTGTCAAGTCACAGATTTTTGTCAGATTTGGCACACCCAAGGCAATGATTAGTGATAGAGGCACTCATTTCTGCAATAAAGTGATTGAAGCATTGTTCCGCACGTATAATGTCACTCATTGTGTTTCCACTGCATACCATCCACAAACAAGTGGGCAAGCTGAGGTGTCAAACCGAGAAGTCAAGTCCATTCTTGAGAAAACGGTAAATCCAAATCGAAAAGATTGGAGTTTAAGACTTAATGATGCATTGTGGGCCTATCGGACAGCCTACAAAACACCTATAGGTATGTCTCCTTACCGTTTAGTGTTTGGGAAAGCTTGTCATCTTCCTGTCGAGATGGAGCATAGGGCATTTTGGGCTGTTAAACAATGCAATATGGAAATGGACAAAGTTGGAGAACAACGAAAGCTTCAATTACAAGAGTTGGAAGAAATTCGCAACGACGCCTATGAGAGTTCAAGGATTTACAAGGATAAAACAAAGGCTTTCCATGATCAGCAATTGCGAGGTAAGAATTTTACAATTGGTCAAAAAGTTTTGCTCTACCAATCTAGATTGAAATTGTTTCCAGGAAAACTGCGTTCTAGATGGTTAGGACCTTTTGTCGTTACTGATGTCTTCTCTCATGGTGCAGTTGAAATCCAAAGTTTTGAGACTGATAAAATTTTTAAGGTTAATGGTCATCGGTTAAAACCTTTTTATGAAGGTTTTCAAGTGCATAATGTTGAAATTGAGCTTTGTATTCCAGAATACAAGGAATGAAAATGAACCAGGTCTAGCCAAAGACGTTAAATGAAGGCGCTAATGGGAGGCAACCCAATTTTCTTTACTTTAAAATTTTATTTATTTTTATTATTATTTTTTTTTATTGTTAGAAATCTTAATTTAATTTTCTTTTCTTTTCTGACAACCAGTTTTTTTTCACTCTTCGCCTTTCGCTTGATTGCTCAGCTTCAGTCCACTGTTCTATATATGAGGGGAGTATTCCTAGATTCTCTTATTTCTATTACAATGGGGACATTGTTACATTTAAGTGTGGGGGAGGGGATAACATATTTATACTTTTTGTGGGTGAAATTTTCTGAAATTCTTTTTAATGATGTTTCATTTTCTATGAGTTCAATGGAATGCATGACCAATATTTACAGGTTGAATTCAATTTTGATGAATCATGATCAATTAAATTCTTTGAAATCACATGCTAATGAAAGATTGTTTTAATTTATGATTTAGAGGAAAGGATGCTAAAGATTCATATACACAAACAATTTTTGTGAGATTTTGAGCCTAAGAGCATATATAGCATTAGTTTTGCTCTGATTTTCTTGATTGAGTGATAATCTTTTATGGTTGGATACTTCTAGAACTTGTTTAGTTTTGCATGCTGAAATCATATAATTGGATTAAATGCATACAAATGACAAGGGCACCTAGGATTTACCACTTTTTAGCTTTCTTTTGATAGCCTATCCTTGATTATTACCTCTAGGAGCCCACTTTGAGCCTTGACCTTTTCTTTTGATAATATACCACTGTATAAACCTCATTAACCTTTTTTGTTCTTTTCATTCTATTGAGCCCAAATCGAAGGATGGTTGAGTTACTGATATGAAATATCAATTAATACTGAAAAGGAAAGGCAAGTACTGTCAAACTTAATGCATCTTTTACTTAAAGTGCATTGCAAAAAAAAAAAAAAAAAAAAAAAAAAAAAAGAGAGGTGTGGCTGCATTTAGAGAAAAAAAAATGAAAAGAATCAGTTGCTCCGAAAAAAAAAAAAAAAAGAGAGAGAGAGAGAGAGAAAGAAGAAGAATCAGTTGTTTGGAAAATAATATCATTGAGCGACATACTTTATTTTTCCAGTGCATACTGTGTTGCCTTTTTGCTTTATGGCTTCTATAAGTTTTTGAGAACCTGAAAAAAAAAAATTTGATTATGACATATTATTGTGATTCTAACTCATTCCTTTGATTTCA